>NW_028247700.1:0-172500 GCF_964263255.1 Lissotriton vulgaris | reverse complement strand
CAATGGTTGTATGAGTGCTTGAATCAATGATTCAGTTGGTATGTGACTGACTGTATAAGTGAGTAATTAGGTGTCTCAGTGAATGTATGGGTAACTGATTAGGTTGTCTGAATGTCTGTATCAGTCTTTCAGATGGTGACTTAGTGGCTGTATGGGTTGATGAGTGGGTACGCAAGTGGCTGTATCAGTGATTGATTGCTTGTCTGAGTACCTGTATGGGTGTAAGAGTGCCTATGTGGGTGGTTGAGGGTGTGTGTGACTGCCTGCATGGATAAGTGAGTCAGTGGTGGTATGGGTTAACGAGTGTATAATTGAAGGGCTGTATGAGTGACTGAGTGTCTTTATTGCTGTGTCAGTGAGGGAATGGATGTGTCAGTGGTACATGGGTGAGTAACTGGATACGTGAAAGGCCATAAAGCGGAGTGTTGGAGTATATGAGTGACTGTAGGTGTGCATGAGAGATTGTCATAGTGGCTGCATGGGTTAGTGAGTGCGTATGTGAGGGGGCTTATATCTGTATTAAAAAAAGTGAGTGTGTATGTGTGTATATAACTGTATAGGTGAGGAAACGGCTGTGTGATTGACTTTATAGGCGAGTGAGTAGGTGTGTGAGTAGCTCTATAAGTGACTGACAGTGTATGAGTGGCTGTATGGGTGTATGAGTAGATATATCAGTGGCTGTATTAGTAAGTGAGTTGGTGTATGAGTGGCTGTTTGGGTAACTAAGTGGATGTTTGTATAGACATATGCATCAGTGAGTGGGTGTGTAAGTACTGGTATGGGTATGTCAATGGTTTTGAGAATGTTAATATTGAAGTTGTTGTGAGAGTATGAAAGGTTATATTGGGGTGTGAGTGGGTGCATCAGTGATTCTGTGGATGATGTCATCTGTGATGTCATTTGGGATGTCATCATTGATGTCATCATTAATGTCTATGATCATTTCATGAGTGATGTAATATGTGAGGTCATAAGCAGTGCATTGCGGGGACCTGAGGTATAATTAACTCAGCTAACTATAGCTGCTGAATTTCTCTGGTTTTGTATGAGTGAAATGTCAGCCTAACTGGTACATCTCTGTAACCTTTGATCTTTTCTGTGAATTTACAAGGTTTTTTCAATTCTATTTCTAACTAGAACACCCCTGTAACCTTTTTTTCCTTTAATTTTGAAGTTTTTTTTAAATACTAATTTCTAACTATAACATCCCTGTAACCTTTGTTTATTTTCTGTGATTTTTTAAGGTTTTGTCTAAATTCTATTTCTTGATTGTAATGTCCAGTTTTATTTAGAGTGAGCCTCTAAGATTTTCGCATTTTCTGTCGATAATTGGATATTCTATATTATATTTATATTATATACCACTCATTTTTAGCATTTTTATGTGTTTATCAGAAATAACGTTAATTACTGGCTTTATTTTTAACAATTTTGTAAGCGTCCATACAACAGGACTACCGGATTGTGAAATGGTTAATAACATGTCTATAAAACAAATGTCCTGAAAATTTAAATATATGGGGATTTAATTTGTCAATGATACCAGGATACGATAGTTGCACAATCCGATATAAGAGGGACTAACTGAAAAGTTTAGAAATAATAGACCAGATTTCAATCGCATGCTTCCTTTTGTTTGCTTGCACACTTCACGTCCTCAAGCTTTCTAAGAAAGTTTCGTTCACAACACAAAATACTATACCAATTCACTGAACATTTTTGTGTTGTATAATGTAGCATCCGGATGGATGTTGTATGTACTGACATACTGACTTGATTAGTCAGTCGGGTATATATTTTATTTTATCTCCAGCCCTGAAGAGTCCGAGTTTATTTGTATTCAGACAAAACACGTGTCGGCTGGCGTTGTCATGTTTCGAGTATTAAAGCATCAATACCTACAAGGCGTCACCTTTCATTTCTCTTCTTATCAATTGTGAATGATCTGAAATAGTACTTATTACATGTATATTTACTTGTTGTGCACAGGGACTGTGTTTTTGAATTATGGATGTTGTACTGTACAACAGCTTTTGAGGGATTGTTAGGGTCACCCATCCCCTTGTAGCACCATTTCATTAGCCAAATAACGCACCACATAGACAGGTACTCAGCTGAGCGCAATTACTCCCTCGCACGTAGAACCCTTTTCGTTGGTATATCAATTTAATTGCCACCAAAGTGCACTTGCCAATCTTCGCGATGTCCACACTTTCAGCCCCTGGCAGACGAGTTTCGGCGGATGCCTTCTCCAGTGCCTGGTATCTGCTGAGTGTGCCAAGCTGAACCTTTTCGCGGGGCTTCCGTTAAAAACCAACCGAGGGCTCTCATTGGTTGGGAGTCGTTGTAATAGACAGCGGACAGGGAAAGTACCTCCCGATGATGTATGTCGCCATTTAGCCCACCAATGATCCTCGTGTACAGCGCACTGGGTCTCGCAATGAGGAACAGGGCAAAACAAACCAGAACAAGGTACAGTGACCAGTCTTAGCACACGATAATGCCTTTTCATTTTGTCAGCTCCTTTAATTTTGCGGGAACAGCATGGTGGATTTCGTTGTTGCCGGTCATCCCCTTGGCAGGCAATCTGCTCCCTCTCCCCAGTACCTTCAACACACTCCAGGCTGGGGGGGGCGCCGCGTTGTGCCTTCTGAGCACCACAGACCACAACGTTTGTTGGCATACGCGGAGCTCCTAACCGAGGGGCGTGTCAGAAAAGCAGAGCCGACCTCCGCCTACACAAATTCCTCCAATCCTGATTCAATTAAAAAACAGGTCTGACACATGCTGGGGTTGCCAAACATCAATTTAATTGTCACCAAAGTGCACTCCCCAATCTTCGCGATGTCCACACTTTCAGCCCCTGGGAGACGCATTTCGGCGGATGCCTTCCTCAGTGCCGGATATCTGCTGAGTGTGCCAAGCTGAACCTTTTCGCAGGGCTTCCATTAAAAACCAACCGAGGGCTCTCATTGGTTGGGCATCGTTGTATTAGACAGCGGACAGGAAAGGTCCTCCCGATGATGTATGTCGCCATTTAGTCCACCAATGACCCTCGTGTACAGTGCACTGGGTCCCGCAATGAGGAACAGGGAAAAACAAACCAGAACAAGGTACAGTGACCAGTCTTAGCACACGATATATATATATATATATATACATCGCTGCACATTCCTAATTGCATCCACGAGTTGAGGAAAAAATCGGCTGGCACACTGGTATCCCAATTCAAAATGTATTCACACCAAACCCCCCTCACCCCAACAGATGCGTTTCGCCTTCACAGGCTTCGTCAGTGTTACGTTAGTGCATAATAACAGTCGCCATTTTAAGCCATTAGCCTGATGAACATTGCCATGGAAATAAAAAAAGGCTATTAACATTTGAAAAGATGGACGCCATCTTGTAATGTGCAAATTTCATTGTAATACGTGGCTTTCAAAAGTGACTGAAGGTAAAGTGCATAGTGCCAATTAAAAACATGTAACGTAAATCAATTATTTCATAATTTGTAAACACAGCAGTTTTTTTATATCATTATAGGCAATTCTGTTATTCCTTTAGTTCATATGGGATTTATATTACCATTATCTCTAATAGATTATTTCCCTATATGATACAGAATTGTAAGAAAGATAATTTCTTTTTCAGCATAATGTTAGTTATTTAGCCCTGAATGGGCAATTGCGACTGCAGCACAAACAATCTGTAAGTGACATGCAGATCAGGACAAGAATGGACTCTTTATCTAAGATGTTCTTGAATGTAATCACACATAGTAAGAGTCAGTTTTTGCATCAATGTCAGAGATGAACCCAAAGTTCTTCATTATTATTTAGTCCCCACGGAGTCATGGTTTTAAGACTGATGATATGCTTTGACCCAAGAATGCGTAGGGATTTGTCTCTATCACCACCCCGTTCTAGTTTAGGTGCCTGATCAATACAATAAAAACTCAGTTTCTCCCAGTCACTTTGATGGTGATCGGCAAAATGGCGGGCAATAGGGTATGTTTTGTCCTTATTGGTAATTGCCCGCATGTGCTCCAGGATTCTGAGTTCTGCAGGTTTTATTGTGCTGCCAATGTAACGCAGCTTGCAGGGGCAGGTTAGACAATAAACAGTATACTCTGAATTGCAGTTGAGCAACTGTTTGATCTTTAAGTTGGGTTTACTTTCGCCTGTGCGATTTGGATATTCTGACATCTTACTACTGAATCTGCATGCCTTGCATTTGAGACAAGGGAAGAATCCGATTGACTTGGATAGTTTGATGGGTTGTGTCGCATTTTTGAAATGACTACGGACCAAATGGTCAGACAACGATGGACACCTTTTATACGTAATCAATGGTTTTTGTGGCAGATTCTTTTTAAGGATCTTATCAGCGGTGAGTATGTGCCAGTGGTTTTTGAAAATGTTCACAATTTCTCCTGATTTGGTGTTAAACTCCGTAATCATTCTAACCTCATCAGGTGCCTCTGCTTTTGGTTTAGGTGTTAAGAGAACCCTCCTATTGATACCTGAGGCTTTCACACTGGCCTGTTTGAGAATGTTTTTATTATACGCCCTCCTCTCAAACCTCTCTTTTGCTTCGATGGTAGCCTGCAAATAATCTCCTTCCAAAGAACAATTTCTCTTTAGGCGGAGAAATTCACAGTATGGCACATTTTTCACCAAGCTCTTGGGGTGATATGAGCCGGCATGCAAAATTGCATTACCCGCCACTGGTTTTCTGTACAGGCGGGTGTGTAAGATGTTATTCTGCACAAACACTTCCAGATCTAAGTAATTAATACTGGTAGCACTAATAGTGCTGGTGAATTTCAGGTTGAGATTGTTGGTATTTAAGATGGTAATGTAATTCTCCGCAGATAGACGATCACCGTGCCAGATAATAAACAGATCGTCTATATATCTGGTCCACATTAAAATCTTTTCAGTCCATTCACTGTTGGCATCTTTCCATGCCTCATGCCTCTCCCACCAGCCCACGAACAAGTTCGTGTAGCTGGGGGAGAAGCACGAACCCATAGAAGTACCCCTCTTCTGATTGTACATTGTCCCATCAAACAAAAAATTGTTGTTGTATAAGCAAAATTTTATCATGGGCAAAATCATGGCACTGTGACTACGGAAATGCTCGGGTTTTTGATCTAAAAACCACTTAGTGGAAATAAGACCCTCCTCGTGGTTGATGCAGGTGTACAAATTCACTACATCTAATGTTATTAACAACATATCAGAGTCCCATGTTATATTGTCCATGATACTCAGGAAGTCCTGGGTGTCCTTTAGGTAAGAGGGGAGATCTTTCACGAAGGGTGCTAAGTATGAGTCAATGAATCTAGAAGTGTTTTCCAGGAGGCTTCCCATGGAGGACACAATTGGGCGTCCCGGAGGTTTCTTAGAATGTTTATGCACCTTCGGGAGATGATAAAAAGTTGGTGCAATTGGTGCCTCACATTTTAGGAAAAGATACTCCTCCATGCTGAGCATACCGTCTTTCTGCCAATCATCTAGCATGTTGTGAAATATTACGATACTTTTGTTGTACTCAGCTTTTTGTATGGGAGTGTAAGAATCTGTATCCCTTAATTGTCTGTGTGCCTCTGAGAGGTAATGTTCTCGATCAAAGATAACAATGTTTCCTCCTTTATCAGAAGGTTTGATTTCAATTGTTTTGTCCTCTTTGAGTGATCTGATTGCCTCCCACTCTTTTTTGGATATGTTCGATCTTTTTTGATTCATTTTTGTTCCAGTAGAAATGTTATCCAAGTCCTCTAGTACCGCTTCATTGAAAAGGTCAATGGCATCATAGTTGGTGACTGGTAGCTTTTTTGATTTGTTTTTCATCGTGCTAGGGTCTCTCTTTTGGTTGGTGACTGTCCGTTCCGTCACCTTGGCATTCATGGTTGTTTCCAATAGTTCTTGCGTGGGTCTCAGGAGTGTGTCCGCTAGTTCTTCACATGTGGGTACATCATGTTGGTTTGTTATTGAGACCAAAGTCCTCGATTCTATAGTTGTAGTTTTAGGAGGTTGTAAGAGGAAAATCTTTTTAAACTTCAATTTCCTGATGTACTTGAATAGATCAATCCGTACATTAACTAGATCGAAATCACTGGCTGGACAGAAGCTTAAACCTTTCTTAAGGATAGAGATTTCGTCATTTGTCAATTTCCTCTTTGAAAGGTTTATTATGTTGTTTGCTTCTTTGTCTGTTATCTCCTGCGGTTCAGTCCACTCCTCGTGACCCTCGGGGATGCCGTTGCTTGTTGAGCACCACCTCTTGCCCCTCTTGCCCCTCCGCCTCCTCCTCTTTGATTTTGTTTGGGTGCCGGCGGGTGGTTCCTTTGTTGGGGGCGTAGACGAGTTTCCTTGATGACCTCGAACTCGTCGAAAAAAGGACTTTCAGTTGTCGCTGCTTTCTCTTTGATTCCTTTAGTTTGCTCCCCTTCCGAAACTTCAGACTCCTCCGTGTCCTCATTTGTTGGCGTCGCGTTAGTTTGGGCCAACCGTTTTCTGGTGGCATCAAATTTTCTGGCGAACGTCAAAATCCTTCCTGAGAGGTAGTCCTGCTCATCTCTTAGAAATTTTGATTGTTTCCTCTTCCGTTCAGTTCGTAGTCTTTGATTCTTTTGTCCATGGTATCTCTGAGTTCTTCGCTTTCTTTAGGATCTTTCTCTTTAGCTATCTGTTCTTCTATGTCTGTTATTTCCTTGAGACATTTTTCCCTGTCACTCCAAGCGTATTTTATTAGTAGGCGCACCATCCCCTTCGCCGATTCCGCTCTGTACTGTAAATGTAAATGTAAAATGTATGTAAATTTATAGGCATTTATATAGCGCACTACTTACCCATAGGGTCCCAAGGCGCTTCGACCGCTGCGAAACCCTTCCTGGCTTCCCTGAGAGATGGTCCCTTAATGGGTATCTCCAGGGTGAGACCAGGCATCCCCGGCGGTCTGGTGGGGCCGTTAGTGAAGATGAGGCAAGCTAATGCCCAGAGTTGCCGAGTGTGATCGCTGATCAGAGTGGGCACCGAGGCGAGAGAATTATCAAGTCCGCTGACCCTGGTCCAGAAACCTGCCGCGCCGGGAATCGAACCCTGGTCCCGGGCCGTCCTCTGCTCTCGGGTCTGCCGCCTCTAACCAGTGAGCCAATCCTTTAGTAACGCAGGATCAGGGTTTTCATAAGAGGGCACAGTATATATGCGCAGCCCCCTCGGTATTCTGCCACACTCGATGTATTTTTCCAGTGAGGTGGCCTCCCACCATTTGCGTATCTCCCACTCGTGTGTCTTTTCTAACTTGGAGAATAGCGTTTTCAAAGTACTGGTGGGGGCGTTTCCGGCTGTGGGTTTAGTTGGTTGCGCTTGTCTTGTTGTTCAACTACGGAACATGAAGTTGGCAGCGGACTCTCTTTCTCCCGAGATACCCTCGGTGTTAGACATGTCTGTGTTTGTGCTGTTTTTAGCTGTGTTTGTTTCCACAAAGGGGTGGTGACGTAGTAGTTCGCCGCCGGTCCTTGGTTCTGGTCAGCCGCCGCCGCCGCGTTCCCAGTTTCCGTGTGGCGGACCCGTTCGTTGGCGCCTTCGTGCGTTGTCCGACGTCTGAGTCGCAACACTTCGGTCCGATGTTTACACGTTCCTTAGCTTAATCCGCCTCGGGGCATACGGCCAAATTAACTTCAAGCACGGTTTGGTTCACCGCCGTAGCTCCACTTCTCTCCGGGTGCAAAAAAAATAAATAAATAAATAAAAAAATATATATATATACATATATATATATATATTGTCGCACAAAGGTTGTCCACCTTTGAGTAGCACACGAGCAGCAGCTTGATTTATGTGTAGGTGAGGACGGGGATATAAATATATAATTATTTTTTGGGGGAAGGGAACCTCTGGGAGGTGCTCTTGCTGATGGAGTAATTTGAAGTTTGAAGTACGTTCACAAGATATTGGTGCCCACGTGTATAATACCTTATAATACCTTATATTTTGTCATAAGCATACAACGACTGTTGATCAACTGAATGGAATTTCTAAAAACATGTCACTGTCACTCAGTGGTGCACATTATAATGACAATGGAGTAATAAAAGGCTCAGAATCATGGAACTGGTGACTTTCATTTTGAGCATAGATCTCTGCAAAAGATGAACCCACTTATATATTATATTGGATCATCAGTTTGGTCTATGAGGATGGTGACTATACAGCATCACATACCAATATGACAATTTACAAAAGCAATATACAAAGGTGTGTAGCAGAAGGAGAACTGAAATAAAGCTTTGATTACCCTCTACAAGTGGTAGTGATGACGTTTCCTTCATTTGCAAAAGGAGTTGCAGCTCATTAGATACCTCCAAAACAAGGCTTGCGTGCAAGATGTGGCCAGATATTTTCACTCCACACATCTATCTTTAGATCTATCTATCTATTTATCTATCTATTGGAAAACGAGGAAGTATCTGTGAGGCCTGCACAAGTAACATGTCTACATTTTTCCTTCACTGGGAACCAAACATCCAATTGTAGCACCTGACTCTCAGAGGGTAGCGTTGCAGAGCAGTCTGAGGCTTACTCAAGGGAGGTGGTGTGGGGTAGTAATGGCCATTACAGGTGCGCATTAATAACATTTAATAATTGATTGTCCAGTCTGTTCTTTGTACTTTATAAAAGTACATTTATTAAAAACACACTCTACTCATTACTATGCACCAATTTACAAGTATACATAAGCTGTTGGAATTACTTTGTGACATTGCATAACATCTCCACCCCTCCCGCAGGGGGGTGGGTCTAGTACCACCATTCCCATGTATGCACATCATCTTGCCCCCAAATGCAGTTAGTTGACCCTTACCTGGAGCGAGGGCCCTACGCACTGGCATCATCCCAGTGGCGACCCACCCGTTACCCCAATAAGCATTTAAAATAGGTACACCTTCCCTGGTGAGCCGCAACCATGACTGAGAATTTCCTACTGTCCATGAAGTATACCCCACTACGTCTTAAGACCTAACAGTCTGGGTTCTTCACCTGAGCTCAGCAGCAAGAATACATGTTTAAGCATCACTTTAGAATGAAAGTACTCATCACATTTGTTGGATATTAGAATGCGTTGCAATTACAGCCCCTAAAGGCAATCACAGGATTAACCCCTTCCATGCTCATGACGAGCTCAGCTCGTCATGAGGCACAGTTGAACTGTGCTGATGACGAGCTGAGCTCGTCATGACACCAGCAAAATGGCAATTTCCAGCACAGGGGGAAAATAACCACAGCAGCGATGTGGTTAAGCATATTCAGCTAGATACCCTATCAGGAATTTCTGACAACATAACTCCACTTTGCTTATGACATCTCCTTACACAGGTACTTCACATTACACATGTGACCTTCAGTCCATCTAAAATAAATAACATTACTAAATGCACTACGGGTGCAATTACACGTTTTCACCTCCAGGGGATGCCCTTCTCCAGACATCCCCAACTCAGCCCTTCATCCCTTGGCAGCCCAGAGAGCCCACATCTCTTTTGGTCTGCCCGCCCCTGCAGGCTGACACGAGGGTTCCTATGGGTCTATCCAGTCCTCGGGGGAGTGCGCCGGCACTCCCCCGCCTTCCTCCTGCCATGGGGGAGTGTGGTGGCTCTCCCCCGGTCTCCCCTCTCTCTTCGGGGTCTGGAGATGGGGTCCGGGCCCTTGGGCCAGCTTCACGGGGAGTGCGCCGCCGACTTGCTTCTTCTGCTGGGACCAGGGTGGGCTCCCGGCACCCCGCGAACACAACCCCTGGGATGGGGCCCTGGGCCCCTTGGGCACATTTTCACGGGGAGTGCGACGGCGCTCCCCGACTTACATCTTCGCGGCGGCGCGCTGGTGCTCCCCCTCCTCCTTCCTCCTACGGGGCCCGGAGTTGGGATCCCGGGCCACTCCCTGTGCAATTCTTTCACGGGTAGCGCACCGGTGCTTCCTGGCTTCATTGAGGCGGGGGCCGGGGTGGGCTCCTGGCACCTAGCAGAGGCACCTTCATGCTCCCCGACTTACCTACTCTTGGGAGCAGCCCCCGGGACCTGACCCAATCCGGGGGCCCATCTTGGACCAGAGGCAGAGCCCTATGCGCTTCGTCATCTGTCATGGCAGAGGTCAAAAGTCGCCTGCCTTCTGGGGGTCATATCTAAAACCCCTGGGGTCCGATTTTGGTGATCTTGGCCTCTTCTTGTTCCTGGTGGTGCACCCCAGCCACTGGGAGCACCTTCCTTTGTCCTCCTGGTCACACGGAGGGTTGATTCAGGAGGGAGCTGTCTTCCCTGGCCCCCTGCACCAGCCTTTTACCTGGCTCTCCTCCTGGGCCTCTCTTCTCCCTGCGCAGAGGCCCCTGCTTCTGGCACTGGTCCTGGACTCTTCTCCTGGTGCTGTTCAGGATCCTGGGACAGTCAGGGGGTCCTCCTTCCACCTGCCCATTGCGCCAGGCTCCAGCACCCTCTGCCTCAGCAGACCACACCCCAGAGAGAGCATCTCTTCCTGTGCAAGTTCTTTTTAAAGATTTGGCGAGGGGGCTGGCAGGAAGTCTCTGTCACACAGTGATACATCACTTCTCTGCCCCTGCTCCCTCCTTCCTGCCCAGGCCTCTGGGTTTGTCCAAAATATTGTTGTCCAGGGTCTCCTGCCACATACTCTCTTAGTGCCCCTTCCCGCCAGGCTGCCTTTCGTCCAGAGTGGCCTGGTGCCTTGCACCAGGTGCAGCTCCTAATGGATGAACTTGTAGCCCCACCCATCTTCTCTTCTTGGCATGGAGACCCTTGCCCTTGGAATGCTTGTTGTGCTAGGCTGGGCCTCTGAGGCCAGGCTTGGAGAGGAAATTCATTAAATCAGCCTGGCAGAGGTATCCCCCAGCCAGACCCAGGTTATGAGCTGACTCAGAGAAATATAAAATTTTTGGATGACCCAGAAACCAGGGGCGGTTTCCTGATTAGGGTGGCAGGGCTCCACCCCACCTACATTTCTACCTCAATTGCTGTTTCCTAATTCTTAAAAAAAGCTCATTGCATTACACTGCCTGTGACCCTCTCTTTGTGCGAGGGTCAGGCAAAACCAGACTCATGAGAGCGCATGCACCGCCGTCACACTTTTAAGAGGGCTTACCTGATACCAGCCCTGGCCCCCAGTGGTTTACAATACTGTAAATCCCTGCCCTCAGATGACGCACTGCAGCCTCGCTGACCGCAAGCAGCCTGGGCGCTTTAAGCAGAAGCCATGGGTTTCCAAGGCAACTTGTCAATCAGTGAGGGTGCACCTCCATGGCCCCACCCCAACTTGGGGTGGGACCATGGAGAGAAAAGAAGTGCAGGTAATCACAGAACATGAGTACTAAAGACAAGTGCAACTCCTGGCAGTATGATGGCGACAGCAGAGAAGTGCAGGCTCCATGACAGCAAATGCATGCACCCTTAGGAACATTGCAGATACTCAATGTATTACTGTATTACACCACAGATAAAACACAGCAGGTATTCAGTGCATGACAACAGCAGGCACTCACTGTATAACACAGGCATAGAAGTACTGGTGCTCAGTGTCTCACAGCACTTGCACCTCTGAAGAAAAGTTAAGGTAATTACTGTAGGGCAAGCACAGACAAGGGCCTGTTGGAGCCACTGTACTACATCTTCTACACCCTGAAGACAAGACCAAGTATTCACAGTCAAGTGAAGTTAATTACTGTAGGACAGCCCTGGTGAAGAAATGCAGGTAGTCACTTATGACATCATCTACACCCTGAAGATAAGCACAAGTACTCACTGTGTGAGACCATCAATACAGAGGTACACATCCTCCCTCTTTGGCAACACATTCATTCAAAGACAAGTGCAAGCAATTAATATTCACCAGCACCTAAACCCTGAGCAGAAGTGCAAGTACTCACATATGAGCACACGCCAGATAAGTGCAGGTACTCGGTACATGACAGTACTTGCACCCTGAAGACAAGTGCAGATACTCGCTGTATGACAAAACCACACATAAATACACATTCTCTATCTCTCATAGAAGCTCCACCCTGAAGACAAGTGCAGGTACTCACTGGTTCACAGTAGATATATATCCTAAGTTTAAGTGCAGGTGTTCATGGTATTACCACACCAGCAGAGAAGTGCTGGTTCTCGCTTCACAACTGTACTTGCACCCTGAAATCAAGTGCAGACACTCAAATTAGGGCAGCACCTACACCCTGAAGAGAAATGCAGGTACTAGGTGTATGACAGAACATTTGTTTGACAGAAGCTGCACCATGAAAATAAGTGAAGGTACTCAGTGTTTCACAACACATGGAAAATGCAGGTATTCACTGTATGACGCTACTGAACGCAAGTAAAAGTAATCACTAGATATCAGCACAGACCAATAAGTGCAGGTAATCCCTATTTGACAACATCGACTCCCGGAAACACAAGTGTGAGTACGCTTTTTAACAGCACCTGCACACAGAAGACAGGCACTATGAAGCCAAACAGAGATACTTGCTATATGGCAGCATCGGTAGAGAAATGTATGTATAACCTGACAGCACCTGCAACTCGCAATGGTGTAGGTACACAATACCTGACAGCACCTGCAGTCTCCAAAGAAGTAAACATAAAAACTAGCTGACAACACTCCAATCTGAAGAAAAGTGTAGTTATTTGCTTTCTGATAATATCTCCAATTTGCAGCTATGTGCACGAACTCAACAACTCATGTAGACGTCTGAAGAGGGAAGCTACTCACAGTCTGATCCCATCTATAGACTGCAGAGAAATGCATAGCAGCTCCTCCAGCAACTATGTGCGTGAACTCAGCAACTCTTGTAGACGTCTGAAGAGGGATGTGCTCACAGTCTCATCCCAGAATCCATTGCGAGCTTCCAGAGAAGCAAATAATCTATTTTAAAGGAAAGCTATTTGTCTCATGCACATTTTTATGATGTTAATTTTATGTGAGGATGAGGAAACATTAATACATGTTTGCTTGAGCCCATACATATACAGGCTCTGACTTGAAGAAGAGTTGTTCACTCTGGTGTAATGTGCAGCTCTTCCTGAGCAACGCCGCCACACCCATTCGGGTGATCAGGCCATTAGCTCCTGAGTCCTAAACAAAAATATTAAATGAGCACATTAATAAAAGTTCCCTTCAGGAAAATTGGAAATGAATGATTGGTGAAGTATCTCTAATTCTACGCGAGCCCCCCAACCCCTTCATGAGAGGCATCTGTGAAGGCATTGGTGATAGGACAGTGGTAATGGCAACTCAAAGCTGTTTGAGCTATGGATTGGGAGTCAAGCTGCACAAAGATATCGCCTCCAGTCACAAAAGATTATTCTGTTGAGGCGCTAAAAATAATGCGAGTTTACTGAGCCAGTTTAAAAAAAAAACGTTTGGTAGTAATGCGCGCTCTCCAACACTTTGGTTAACCCACCCTCCTGTCCCCTCTGTGTTCGCCATTCATGTGCAATTATGAACGTACAGGCCTGCCAGTTGTTGAGCCTTGTTAACCATAACAGCCATGCCCTATTAGGTGGACCAGCAGAGTGGGGGATGGCTGAAAAGAAAGGGGCTGTAGAATCAAACTTCCCAAAAACTTGTAGTAATTTCCATCATGCTTGAAACTGATAATATTCACTATCCAATTGAAATATAACAGATAATCATCAGAAACACTCCATGACTGTCCCATCGCGGGCGAGGCTATCCTTGCAGCAGGTGCAGCAGCACCACCAAAAAAACTGGGTTGACGAGCCTACTACATTCCAATTAAGGTTCACTTTTACTGCACAACCAGGGTGGTGCTGGTGGGAGAGGCTAAAAGTTGGCATTTCCATGTTTCTATTAGAGCACCAAGCCCCTTTCCTACTCCACTGGTCTGATGCCTGCCTAAATTCACACAATGATTATGTAACCAAAACAAAAAACATTGACCTTTCATTAAATAAACCGTAAATATGGTAATGAAATGCATGTTTGCATGTCCTTTCCGAAAATGAGGATACTAACAGCTTTATCGCAACACCATTGAATACTCTCCGTCGCCATATGGGATGCATTAGCAACTATAGTTTCAAAACTCCTCAAGAAATCGAGTTTCTGTTTGCTTCACATTGTATAAAATCAGTTCTAAAAAGCTACAACCGCCAGGCCAGTAGTAAGCAATAAAATATGCATTAGTTTACATGGGGACACTTATGTTGCCATGAAATTACAGGCAGGAATGATCTCCTTTGCTCCATAAAGCCAGAATAATTATGAAGACAGTGAAAATATAAGTGCATTTTTCTTGGGTTCATGCCAACAGGACAAACTGCATGAAACTGCCATGTCTTGCATTTGTTTATTTACTTGCAGCATTCCTGGTTGTTTAGAAAGCAATCTGTTCGAAATAGGTATGTTGTTCCTCTCCCTCACACAACCCCACTTGGTTTCTCACCCCCACACTGCCACATACTATTTTTAAGCTATTATAAATTATTGATTTATTTAATTATTGAAGAAACTGCATTGTAGTATACTATGAATATTTAAATACAATCGAGATACCTACGAGTTTTTCACTTTTTTGTTAATATATTTTAAGCACTTTATCGTTTTTCTTTAAAACCTGGACTTGGATGTAAAGTGTATAGGTTACAAATAATGTAAACACCATTTACAGGACACAAAGTACATAAACTTTAGTTTTTTTCTATAAGAGGAGAGGGAGTGTGAATGTGTGAGTGTGAGAAGTGAGTGGGTGCTAAATTCTCGTGTTGTGCACACTGGGATGTCAAGTGACATTATGGACAGCTCGCAATTTACTTTGTCTGGCTCTTGGAACCCCTCAGGGGAAAAACTTCAAATTAAACTTCTTTAATTTGCAATGCCATTGTGGTATGCATTCAAAAAATTTTTTTAACGTTTCCCCACAATGATTGCAATGGTAGCCTCGGGGCCTGGAAATGTTTCAGATAAAAACACTGGTTCTTCAAGTCATTCAGCAGTTTATTGCATGGAGAAATCCGGCTTTTGTTAAAGCAGAAGAAATAGCTGAGGCCTTATCTGTTTATGGAACGTAGATGTGGTAGTGACCTCCTTTTTGACTAAGTCGATGGATGGATTTATCGATTGATTGATGGATTTATTTACCTTGGTCAGCCAAATTCAGCCACAGCCTTGCCTGCGTTTTTCATGCTTTGCCATTGTTGGATGGACTGTCTATCAAAGCTAAGGCACTTTGAAGATGGTGACAATGACCTACCTGTGTTTCCATTGGGGTTGAGTGGTGTGGGGACAACCTAGTCCTGGCTCTCATTTATCTCCTGTGCTCATTGATTTGTTTTACTTTGTTATCAAAATAATGCCTTAAACACACAAGAATGTAAAGACTTGATGAGGTAAACAGAATTTTTTCAACTAAAGTATTTTGGAGTATAATTCTAATATAACGTATTTTTAAAGCAGGTTGTGTTGCATATAGTTTTCTAAAAAATACCCTAGAAACTGGTATTTTGTCTAAGTTTCACTCCTATTGCCACCTTGTGATTTTGCATCATCTGTCATTGCCTCCAGATATATAATTTGAGTGACATTAAACCGACAACCAGCCAGGACTTTAGGCTTTGTCAATGGCTTTAAATTGCATAAGATAAATAAGAACAAACTGCAGCATTTTCATTATTATATACAATGAAAACATAGGTCGCTCAGAGATGTGTTACAGGTGGGAAACACTTAGCGGGCCTGTTTCCGTTGGTTGTATGTGCTTGGCTTAGGGGTCATTTTGCAAGCAGACCAGTTTGAGGATTGGGCACATTTTTGATTTAATTCTAATGTTTTCTTCTCACTTGTGCTTTAAAATTCTATATTTGGATCACCCTTTTTTCAACAATTTGCAGTAAATATGTGGTGTGAAAACCAGCATTTGAATCCATTTTTTCCAAAATTTTCTTGCAGGGAGAGAATCCCCCCGCACCCTCCTATTGCAATTCGGGTTAGCTCGCTTGCTTATTACATTACAGTACAACATTTTTCACCCTACCACTTTCAAATTCCACCAACCGCCACTGCCAGAAGCAGTACAAATATGACTTTGGACTCTGCAGAATACTTCTTCTCACACAAGTTACTGTGGACTTTAGTGCATGTCTGGAATTTGGAAGCCTTTGGAAAGTGTCACTAGCCCATGGGATTCACATCCCCATGGGAGAATAATAAAGTGAAAACAGTAAAACACACTGACTTTCCCTGGCATGCTTTTTCCCAGTGTATAAAGCCTATTCCATGTCACCACCTAATTCTGCATAAGTCCTGCCACACCATTCACTTTGTAGCTCTTCCTGGGCTGCGCACACCAGGAATCTCCCCCTGCGCAGCCCGTACATGTGTGCACATGCATGTACTCATGTGTCTGCATGTAACCAGCCCGGTGCCCCTTACTCCTGCTGCTGCTCAGCTGCCTAGTCAAGCTAGGGGGACACCAGTAAAACCCAAATGCAGTCTCTTTCATCATGAGTTCACTGTGGGTGAGTACCAACTTATGTGGATCTCCCAAAGTAAAAGCTCAACAAATAGGTGCTCAAAAAGCCAAAAATCTGGGCGGCCCAGAGTGTCAGAACCATCTTCTAACACTATCTATCTATCTATGTCCAATATGTGTCCTGGCTACAGCAGGAAACAATGTTTATATCTAGGGAGTGATGTGCTTGATTTGGGGCACATCTGTTTTAGTGTAAACTTTCAGAAATATATTCTGAGTTGAGCTTGTGAATAAGTTCAAGAAAGAAATAAAAAAAATAACTTGGAGTTTGATTGGCTGAGTTATTTATGTCTTGTTGCCTATTGTACAATTTTCAAATAACGCCATATCACATCTTTTCTCTTGCACTCTAGGGGGTGGCTAACCTCTTCTCAACCTTTAAGTTGACTAAGTTAGCCTCCCTAACAGCGAAAAATAAATTTACCCGCAAAAAAGGGTACATTTGGATGGAAAGTTTGTTAAACAACTTTCCTGCTTCTTATGGGGTTTGTGGGTCCTGCTATACCTCATATAAAATGTTTTTTTTGTGTGATGTTTCCAGTTCAACCGTAACTATAGGTGCACATTTACCAATTCTCTAATACAATTAAATACATTGATATTTATATGTATTTTTTTTTACAAATACAATATTTGCTATGCATAATAAGCATCTACTGATCAGCACCCATATTGAAATGTCTAACAATAACAACTGCTGATGTGTAACATATTGAATGTTATTTGCTCTTTCAATAAACTTGCTATAACAAAAAATAGATAACAATAAAAAAGTTAAAATGAGCAAATACTGCCACGCTAAAACGAATTATTTTTTAGCAATTTACGTTTATACATTATTTTGTGGGGAAAAGTACATAAATGCTGAAACATTGTGTAACTAGTACCCTGGATCCCCTATGAGACACACTCATATTTCAGTTTATTTGTAGGGATAAGTCAAGTTTAATACACTATGGGCCCGATGTAGGTAAATCCCATTTACCGAATTAGAAATACCGAATTTTACCAATTCGGTATTTCAAAATCGGTAAATGGGATGTAGGTCCCAACATCCGGAATCGTTACCGATTCCTTACAAATTCGGTATTTACCGATTCGGTAAATACCGATTCGGTATTTGCTATTGAATCCTATGGGCCTTTGAAGCCCATAGGATTAAAGTTAAATACCGAATCCGTATTTACCGAATCGGTAAATACCGAATTTGGCAAGGGTGCAGGGGGTGTCACTTTGACACCCTCTAGCACCCCCAAAACGGGCATGTGTGCAATGTGGCACACAGACATGCCCTAAGGGCACGTCTGTCTGTCACATGGCACATGTGTACATGCACAGATGTGCATGTACACAGGAATCGGTATTTTACCATGGATTTGTATTCCATGGTAAAATACCGATTTTGTAAGCCATGTGCTGATGGGACATTGGCTACTACCGAATCGTTATCATTACCGAATCGGTAATTATTACCGAATCGGTAAATTTACCGATTCGGTAATGATAACGATTTGGTAAAATTACCGAAAATGTGCCCCTACATCTCGATAGCCCTTTACCGATCGGAAACGGACGAAAATCTGTATTTTTGGCTGATTCCGATCGGTAAAGGGCTACCTACATCGGGCCCTAGATGAAAATGTTTAAGGTGGGTGTTGGGCCAATGTCAGCGGGCTCGATAAATTTCGTCTTCGGTGCCACTCTAACCATGGGTCCCACTCAGCAACTCTGGGCAATAGCTTTCTTAATCTCCACAAACGGCCCCATCAACGCTGGGGATGCCTGGATTCACCTTGGGGGTGGTATCTAAAGAGAGAGTACCCCACTATCACCAGGGAACAGGGTACAGTGACAATCAGTCAAAGGGAGATCCCTGGGTACACACTCGCATATGGGTTTACTATACTTTCATACCCTTTTGTCTAAACATTCAGACTCAAACAGGGAAGACTAGTTTAGTACACTATATTCGCAGAATGTTAATTTCCACACCAAAGTTGGAACGTTCACAGTCTTATTTTAATAAAAAAACATGTACATAAAACAATTGTTTATACAGAATAACAAGTTAAAATTTCAAAGAACACTCTGAAAAAAAGTAGAATAAAACAATTAATCATAACAATTCATTACACATGACAATTAAGTTTAAAAACAGAAAAATCATGAACAAATCAATATCATAAGCATATCTTTCATTAAATCACAGTTCAAACAGAAAAAGGACTTTTTTACCAACAAACCCCTATATTAACTGTGGCCTACTATTATTTTCACCACTCCTAATGTCTGGATCCAAACGGTCTTAAGTTGATATGGAAGTGAAACTAACAGTAACATCAGTTGCTCACTGGACCTTGTTTGGATTCTAACTATGGAAAGAATGCGTCGACGCGTTTCGGTGCGAACAACAAATAATTCTGTGGCACCTTCTTCAGGACTTCCGTATTTAGGGGTCACCAGCTTCAATGAATAGTGCTTATCACCCTCTCCCGAAGATGTAGGGCAAAGCACCCGTGTAGATATTTTTATGGACTCTCCGATCCCGACTTGAGATATGGGATATAGTTGGTCCTTTTCACACTTATAGGAATCAGCGATGTTCCGCCTCTTCTATATTTTCCAAATCTTTAGACCACTTGGATCTGTATCTTAACATTTTGTAAAACCCTTCTTGGACGGGCATATATCTGTATCATTCCGTCTGTGAACTGGATATGTTCTCGTATATTCGGGAATCACACCTCTGCCTCGTCCTTTCTCCTTCAAACTCTAGGCAATAGCTTTCTTAATCTCCACAAACGGCCCCATCAACGCCGGGGATGCCTGGCTTCACCTTGGGGGTGCCCAATAGGGACCATCTCACAGGGAAAAGCCAGGACGGGTTCCCCAGCGTTATACAGCACCAGGGAACCTACGGGTAGCAGTGCGCTTTACAAGCTCAAATGCATTTACATTTTAAGGTAGTTACAATAGGCCAGTAATGTCCAAGACTAGAGTCAGATCAAGGTCAAAATTCCGGTAAAACAACAGGCAATGTAAATCAATCCAAATTAGATTAATTGTGTATCACAGTTGAATGTCCCAAAATATAGTATGACTCTGACTCTCATGGACCACATTGGGTACACTGCTATGGACCTGTAGAGAGGGCATTCAGTCACTAAATGAGCAAACATATCTACTTTAAATGGATTATTAAAGTCATTAATGGTACCTTCTGTCTTACTTCCAGACATCCCAATATATTATATAGTCCATAAAGTTATAACAATAAAAAGTATTGCAGCACTTTGAAATAATGAATCACCATCAATTGCAGTTGAAAATAATCTGTTCCAGGTTTATAGTGGCCAGAAGGTTTTAGTTGTTATCATGTTTCATATTAACGGTGGTGCACTTTCTTTTGAGGTTTTAGTATCCTTCAGACACTCCCAGTTTTAGTTTCTTATCTCTATTAATTGTGCCTTTTGTTAGTAGCAGTTTTAGTTGTCTTTGTACTACAAGACTCTAGAAGACATAGAGCCTATTGAAATATACACACCTTTGGATGAAGGGGATCTACCTTTGCCTGAACCGTGCTTATACCAACATCTAAAAGAATCAAAATTAGAGGAATATTGAGATGACAATATGTAAACCAGTTGGCTGGAGAAATATGGACACCCAAGCCCAACTAAAGCAGGTAAAAATCTGAGTATGGTACGACTCAAAGTACAAAATATTTTAAGGGATTCTTCTACTGCTACAATTACCACGTTGCAATGAACTATTTTTGTTTAAGTACTGCTCTCACAAATGTATAATATTCTTCAATGCATTTGCCACATGTTTCATTGTCATTTGATAAATTATTTATTGCATTGTTCTTTCTTGGACTGATTCTTAGACACAGGTAACACTGAATTTCTTTAGCAGAATTCAAGGCAAAGAACTCACTACTTTAAACATCATCTGAAGAAAGAGAAAGGAAATATTCACAAAAGGGAATTGTCTATTTATATTACCCAACTATTAGGAGTTGTGCATTGTACTCCAAGAATGCAATAAATTGTTTCACCGCCATTATCTATGAGAGCCATTCCAAGGTGAAGCATTGTTGACACCTCCTAAAAAGCACGTTTCAAGTGTTCAGATTAGTTGGGAGAACAAGGGCAGCTCAGGTTCACAGTGCAATTTAATCTGCATTCAGGTGCTGTTGGTTGGCCATAGTACTCCTACGCCTGCGAAAAGCAACGCGGCATTCTTCAAATGACCCACAGGACAGCAAAAGAATGTGAATGAGTTGGTAAAAAGAAAACAACTTAAGAAACTCTGCATTTAGAAAAGAAGGGAAAGCGGCAAGAAATGCAAGCTGCTGACTTCATCTTGATAGCAAGCCAATGCCAGGAAAAAAGAAATGTCTCCGATACCTGTAGGTTACATGCCATTATATGATTAAACTCTTAATTTGACTAAGCCTTCTGAGCTATTATGCTGAGCCATTATTCTATTGAAACTCTTAGCCTGTGTGAGTTACCTGGTGGCTTATAATTGGTGCACCAGCAGGAGCTTAGCAACATCAGCCGGAGTTAATGCCAGAAAACAGTGTTGGCTCTCATCATTTGAAAATGCCAGCTGGAAACTTTAACAAGCTGCATATATTTAGTGAAATAGTGATAATTTTACATTTTCCATCTATCCCACCGCCAGATCTGTGTGTAGCCCTTGTAAGCAAGAAGGCCCTGCCTGGAATCTATCCATCAAAGAGAACGAAGTACAGAAAAAAGCAGGGCAATTTGAGAAACCATTGAACTGTGTAGCGCCGATTCATACCATGCCCTACGAGATCCATTATAGATTTTTACATTTTCTAGAATTTCAACCCATGCTTATTAGGAATAAGGAATACAGGGTTGAAGCAATATGAATTTAGTTATACTCAAGAATGGAATTGTCGAATATTAATAGCTATCTTGGTCCAAATGGGATATTTTTTGCAATCAAAACTGACGTGAAAAAAAAATACATAAAAGTTTAAAAGGTTATTTTTAACGCTATCACATTTTTATTTGTATTAAATCTGCAAAATCATTATTTATAAATGCGATAATCTGAAATCTGTTTCAATATTATTGATCGGGGTGCACAGTCTGCTTGTACACATCTACACCTAGTTAGTCAAGTAGACATTTTAGACAATCGACAAAATACATTTCTGTGAGTGCCTGCTTAGAGATGCATGTGCCTGATTGCTAAGGACAAGATGGTTCCACCACTCCAGGACTGTTTGACGGTAGCGCCCCAACAGCTGAGCGTGCCTGAAAGGGCGCCATGAGGGTAGGAGCTGTCCCAGAATCCGTCAGCCTTCGAGGAGGACTCAATTGCCCCTAATGTGCAGGGGTGCCACGAGTGCATATTTAAACTGTAAAACTGGTGCGTTTTCATGTGCACCGGGGCTTCAATTTTCAGTGGTATATTCATGTATGAGCCTATTTATGCTTCTCCTCAAAAAGACCTTTCAGAAGGATTACACATGCTTCCCCCAGCCTTTTTAGTTGAAATTCAGTGAATCTTCTGGGACTCTTTTGCCTGTGCACATGCTTGTGTAACGAGAGCTCCTGCATGGGCAAATAAGGAATCAGAAACATTTGACTGCGTGACTGCTAACAGCGAGTACGCATTCTACATGACTAGATTTAGGCATTCCAACCGCTGCAGTGCACAGGTTGTCATGCGCTATTTGCCTATGCCACGCTCTTCTAATAATGTTCCCCCTAATGTTGGAATAGAACTGGATTGGACCTCCTATTTTTATTTCATTTCAGCTTCAATGAATGTGGAATGTGCTCATTAAGTAATGTATAGGAGGTTAATGTCTGGTCTCCACTTCTTTTACAATATTAGGTGACCTTAATTTTCATCTAGAGGCCAAAAACAATCATGAAACGTCACTTCTGACAGACACGTTAGCCAGTTTCGGGCTGAAGCAGATAGTCTTAGAGCCCACTCATCAAGCTGGTCACACCCTAGATGCCATCTTCACTAATAATAAAGATATTGTAGTAAAGACTGTGTTGCCATTATCCTGGTCTGACCACTTTTTAGTCAATTTTGATGTCAGGATTCCTCTTACTAAATCTGGTCGCAGGAACAGACCTGTGTTGGTCAAATCTCATGCTTGAAAATCGGTACTACAAATTGAACTGATTAAAACATTGTAAGAGGAGCCCCCAATTCTGACTGACACTAGTGTGGCAGCTACTAATTTTGATAAATGGCTCAGTCAGGTAGCTAATAGACTGGCACCAGAAACTATTAAGCACTAAAGACGGAGGCAGGTATCATCTCCTTGGTACTCAACGGATTTAAAGTTGATTAAAATCAAATGCAGGCATAGGGAACGTGCCTGGAGATCTGACTATAGCTCAACCTATCGGAAGGACTACTGTCTAGCTCTTGGGGAATATAAAACCACCATAAAACTGGCCAAAATAGCCTATTTTGAAATGAAATGAAATGAAAAATTACACTTGTATAGCGCGTAACTACCCGGAGGCCTCGCAGCGCTTTTGACCGATTGCTGTGGCGGGCTATAGGGTGGATCAGCACACTTTTGCGAACAGATGGGTTTTCAGAGCTTTACTCTTAAAATTCAGGAGGCCTCTAATACCTCAAAGGAGCTTTTAAAACTGTCAATGCCCTGTCTAGATGCCTGAGAGATGCTGTGTTTGC
The DNA here is from genome assembly GCF_964263255.1 of Lissotriton vulgaris. Lineage (NCBI taxonomy): Eukaryota > Metazoa > Chordata > Amphibia > Caudata > Salamandridae > Lissotriton > Lissotriton vulgaris. The sequence continues at coordinate 149,229 of NW_028247700.1, read as the reverse complement.
ACCGGATCAAAACTTTGTGCACAACCTGGCTGTGTTTTTTCAAAGCAAAGTTCAGAACGTCTACAATGAATTTGCAAATACTGCTGAAGCAGACAGGATTATCCAATAGGGGGAAAACTTAGAGAAGGCACCACAAGGAAGTTTCACTCAAGTCTCTGCTTTAGAGAAAAGAAAGACACAAGACCTACTGCTTCAAGTTAAATCTGGGTCTCCACTTGCCCCTTGCCCCCCTCATCTTTTACATCTGTCCGCAGAGGAGATTATTGTCCCTCTGACGCAGCTGCTAAACCACATTACAAGTTCCGGGATCTTTCCATCTGATTGGAAAAGGGCCTGTATAAGGTCTATATTGAAAAAGCCCACGCTCGATCCTTTAGAGGCTAAAAACTATTGCCCCATCTCCTGTCCTCCTCTGCCTTTCAAGGTTTTGGAGAAAGCTATGAATGCAGAATTAAGATAAAATATAGAGGGGGATGATATTCCTGGATGGTAATGGCGCTACAACAAATATCGGCAGTTATAGGAATCTCCCTTAAGGTAAGTCAGGGTCGTTGGGTGCCTAGGTATGGGTTATCATCCAAACCCACCGATGATCCGTAGATCTAATACTAATTATGAAGTTCCTATCACACCAACTTTGATCATTCAATCACAATGTCCAAAATAACATTCACAAATGCAATATCATGTTGAGTGAATATATAATTCTTTTAATCCATAAGACTCTCTCCAAGTCCAGCCAACACGTGTTTCGTCGTAAGGGTAGGGACCCACGACTTCATCAGGGCTGGGAAAAAAACAATATAAACAGATATTGTAGTCCCGCCATACATCGGGTATTGTACATCCTACATATCTACTCAATTATCCAAGAAATCATGCAAGTGGGTGTTAGTACTCAATTTTTTGTTCTTCAAAATCCAATTAAAATAGTATATGTTTTTCAGAAAAAGTGATAGAAAGTCACTGCAACATTAATTTAAAAGCAATTCATTTAAAGGTTGAAGATAGGGAGGGTGGGAGATAAGTATCCCCACTAGAGGAAGAAAAAGATGCCTTAAGAAGGTAAATAAATACCCTCCTCCATCATGTGAGTAATACATTCACTCATAGCGTTTAAGATCCCAGCATCAAAACAGTAACATGCCTCGGCGATAATCAATATACCAAAACCACACGTGAGAGTAATCGTCAAGAGCTAATGGCACACACTATCCCAGTGCACAAGAACTAACATGTATTTAAGACTGAGCATAACAACTCAGGCCTACCTGATTTTCAAATGGTGGCGAACTGTCTGCCTGGAAATATTATTATAAAGTATTTATATTTATATATCCCAAATACTCAATACATTCTGACTATAGAGAAGTCGTAATGCTATCCCCCAGAAACGTACCTTCTGGCTGGTTATAATTCCGACCCAACCTAATTCGGCTGGGTTAAAATGAATCCTGTCACAATCACGGGTCTTATCTTTAATGTTCGTGCTGTTGGAAAATATGTATACAAACATATGTTACATATTTTTCTAATATTCGTATTAGTAAGCTATTTAGGCTACATATCTTTATATGTCCAAATATCCTATTGATGTATGATTACTGTTCATAGCATCAAATCCACAATTTATACGTGAACCACTGCTTACCTCTGTAATTGTAGTTCAATATTGTTGCCCGTGTTCTGACCGGGACCCCAAAATAATAGTCCAGAATCATCCGTTGCATAAATATCAGCACTCCCTCACGTTGGATAGATATCTGATTGTCCCGTCACCCCAACTGGTGAATAAACACATAAACGGCAGGAAATATTTTATCCATTTTGTGTCATCTCATATAGAGACAGAAAATATTGCGTATGCAATGTCATCTTGTTAATTCTCACCTTATATTAGGAGGATCCCGTGGACAAGTTCTTAATAGCGTCCGTAAGCGGTCTCCCCATATTCGAAGAACCGCGTCTCGAAACCCGGAAGCGAATAAAAGCAAAATGGGTTTCCGGTCTCGATCGTCTAGACCTAACGCACCCGCCAGTGCATACATTTTAGAGCGCCATCTTAGGTTCGTCAAATTTAAATGACTTACCCCACCGACATATAATACGGACCTCGGATTTAGGCAATATTTATATTAGATCGTATTTGGCAATATGTATAGCAACGCCCAGCTGATAGCGCTTATTTCAATATTTTATTTTGGTATCAATTATAACTGGTCGGTCCATATCTAAGCACAATGACGGGTCCACAATTCTGCCCCTAGCATTTTTTAAGGTTATTCCACAATCTAATTAAATATAGCGTGCCTCAAAGTACGGGGTTTCACATGTGTACCACATATATGGATGTCATGTGTGTAAATGACATATAGCCCGATTTGATTTTAGGAAAAATCGCCTTGAGTCATATATAGCACCGAAATGTGGGGTGAATTAGTATTTGTAGCTGAGAAGTGTGATAAAAAGACATAGTAGTATATTCACTGTTAAAGTATTGCATAATTTGATAATATCTGATGAAACAATTACGCAAAATAAATCTTGGCCATAGTCAGGTGTACTGATCAACTTGGTGCCGGATCGACGAGACATATTAAATGTGCAACAACTTAAGGTACATATATTAATTTCAGAAATCAACAGTAAAAACGCAATTACATATAATTTTGACTGATAGACCCATGGTTTCCAGGGTATGTATAACACAAATTTGACTGTTACTTCTTTGTATCTCATATAACAGACACGTTGCATTATTCGATATAAAACATTAGACATGCAGACATCTCAACTGTGATATTAATACCATAATGGGGACTATGGTACGTCAACCCAGGAAGTAATGTAATTCCTGATCTGAGTTCATCCCATATTCAACCGCCCGCATCATTAATATCCATGTAGCTTCCCTGCGACGTAGAGACAGTTCTCTATTGCCCCCTCTAGGGTCATTTCTGGCTTGGTCGATAGCACAGAAACTAATAGTTTTGTTCTTTCCTTGGCTGGGACATTCATTAATATGTGTGGCAGTATTATATCTTGCGTCCTGATGTTGAATCGCTCTTACGTGTTCGAATATCCTCTCTTTGAGCGCCCTTTTTGTACTACCAATATAAAAGCTACCACATTTGCAGGTGATCATATATACGGATTAAAAGAACGATAAATTCACTCAACATGATATTGCATTTGTGAATGTTATTTTGGACATTGTGATTGAATGATCAAAGTTGGTGTGATAGGAACTTCAATCAATCAATCAATCAAAGCATTTATATAGCGCACTACTCACCCAGAGGGTCTCAAGGCGCTAGGGGAGGGGGGTCCGCTACTGCTCGAACAGCCAGGTCTTGAGTTGCTTCCTGAAGGCGAGGTGGTCCTGGGTCAGGCGGAGGTGGGTTGGGAGGGAGTTCCATGTCTTGGCGGCGAGGTAGGAGAAGGACCGTCCCCCTGTGGTGGCTCTTCGGATGCGGGGGACGGCGGCGAGGGCGTGGTCGGTCGATCGAAGCTGGCGAATGGGGGCGTAGAAGTTGAGGCGGCTGTTGAGGTATCCTGGGCCTTGGTTGTGTAGGGCTTTGTGTGCGTGGGTGAGGAGACGGAAGGTGATTCTCTTGTTGACCGGGAGCCAGTGCAGGTCTCTCAGGTGTCCGGAGATGTGGCTGCGACGGGGGATGTCCAGGATGAGTCGTGCTGAGGCGTTCTGGATCCGCTGGAGTCTCTTCTGGAGTTTGGCGGTGGTTCCGGTGTAGAGGGAGTTGCCGTAGTCCAGACGGCTGGTGACGAGGGCCTGGGTGACCGTCTTCCTGGTCTCGGTGGGGATCCACCGGAAGATCTTATGTAGCATGCGCAGGATGTTGAAGCACGACGAGGAGACAGCGTTGACTTGTCTGGTCATGGAGAGGGAGGAATCCAGGATGAAGCCCAGGTTGCGTGCGTGGTCTGTTGGTTTGGGTGCGCTGCCTAGGGCGGGGGGCCACCAGGAGTCATCCCAGGCGGAGGGTGAGGATCCCAGGATGAGGACTTCCGTCTTGTCCGAGTTCAGTTTCAGGCGGCTGTTCTTCATCCATTCGGCTACCTCTTTCATCCCTTCGTGTAGGTTGGCTCTGGCGGTGGCGGGGTCGTTGGTGAGGGAGAGAATCAGCTGGGTGTTGTCGGCGTAGGAGATGATGTTGAGGTTGTGCTGGCATGCGATGTCTGCGAGGGGGCTCATGTAGACGTCGAAGAGGGTTGGACTGAGCGAGGAGCCTTGAGGAACGCCGCAAATGACTTCGGTGGCTTCAGATCTGAACGGGGGGAGGCGGACTCTCTGTGTCCTTCCGGCGAGGAAGGAGATGATCCACTCCAGTGCCTTCTCCTGGATTCCAACGTTGCTGAGTCGCTGCACTAGTGTACGGTGGCAGACAGTGTCGAAGGCCGCGGAGAGGTCTAGGAGGATGAGGGCTGCTGTTTCTCCGTTGTCAAGCAGGGCTCAGATGTCATCGGTGGCTGCGATCAGGGCGGTCTCGGTGCTGTGGTTGGCCTGGAAGCCAGACTGCGAGAGGTCGAGGGATCCGTTCGTCTCGAGGAAGGCGGCCAGCTGCTTGTTGACGGTCTTCTCGATGACTTTTGCAGGGAACGGGAGCAGCGAGATGGGGCGGTAGTTCTTGAGGTCGGTGGGGTCGGCTGATGGCTTCTTTAGTAGAGCGCTGAGTTCGGCGTGCTTCCAGTTCTCCGGGAAGGTAGCGGTGTTCATAATTAGATTGCAGAATTAACATCATACCTAGATCAAAATAACATACTAGACTCCACTCAACATGGCTTTAGATCACTGTACTCCACTCAGTCTGCCCCGATCTTGGCGACTGAGGAAGTTCATGAATCAATGGATGGGATGGGTGGGCGGCCCTTATCCTGCTCGACCTCTCGGCAGCCTTCGATACTGTAAATCACAAAGTGCTGATATGAAGGCTGCAGGAGCTCGGCAACAGTGGAAAGTCCCTAACCATACTATCATCATTCCTGTCAGCCAGGGAACAATTAATCCACTGGAATGGACTCCAGTCACATTTGTTCACACTTCCTGGTGGAGTCCCTCAGGGCTTGGCCTTGTCCCCCACTATGTTCAACATCTATGTTGCTCCCTTAGCTAGGTTAATAAAGAGCCACAGCTTTTCGCTTGTGTCCTTTGCTGACGACACACAGCTAGTGGTGTCTGTGACACATAGCGTAGATGCAACAGCGGAATGGTTTCGAAACTGCATCACAAATCTGATGACATGGATGAACCGTAACATTCTAAAACTAAACACAGGTAAAACCGAGGTTGGCACAAAAGCATCTGTTTGGAGCCAACTATCGTGCCCCCCTGAAGCTGGAATTTGCCCAGTGCCGACATCCAAAGCTAGAAATGTGGATGTCCTGATAGACAAAGACCTCACCTTGACCCACAGATAAACCAGGTGTCTTCAGCCTGTTTTTTCACCCTGAATGTCCTCCAGAAGATATTACCCTTTATCCCTTTTCCCTGAGGAAAACGGTGGTCGGAGATTTAGTGCTGTAGATGTTGGACTATAGCAATGCTCTATACTTGCTGGTGTAGCTTTCCAAACTTTCTACATCTGCTGGCGTAAAGCAATTACACTGGCTTCCAGTAAAACAACGGGAGGACTTCAAGCCCGTGTATAGTCCACAAAGCTATCCATGGAGGAGAGGCTTATGATCTACAAGCCCTCTTCCCTTGCTATGAACCATCATGCTGTCTCAAATCCTCAAAGACTGGATTGGTATTCTGCCCCAAGATAAACAGAGTAACGTGGGAGGGAAGAGGGGGGTAACATTTTTCACACCGAGCAGCTAAACTGTGGAATTCACTTCCGATATCACTCCGACTTCAACCAAGCCTGCTTTTCAGGAAGCAAATACAAACATGGCTTTTCTCTCAATGCTAACCAGTCACGTTGCACTAGCCTGTACTTTATCTCAGCGCCAAGACGCCTCGGTATTAGTGCGCTTTAGAAATATCAAGTCACTCAGTCAGTTAATGTCCCACCAGATTTAGACCCATCAAGCCTATCAGGCCAGACACTCCAAGGGTTATTTTAAAACTTAATCTAGAATGCAGATATCATTCATTTCAGAAGCAGGGAAGAATCTACACAGTTGATATTTATTTCACATGGGATAAGCGTTAGGAGGTGGAACCTGGAGCGGAAAATTTCTTGTCACCCCCGGCTTGACAAAATGGCAAAAATAAGTGTTTAAAGCACATATTTTTTCCATTTTGTCACCCTCTCAGTGATGACACCAGGGGTGGCCCGCACCCACCGCACCCCTCCTTCTTACGCCACTGATAAGTGCTTTGAAGGAATAGCTTGTGGGATAAATAAGCTTGGTGCACCCTCTTGTCATATTAAAGTGTAAACCCCTGGTTCGAACCAATTGAATGATGTGGGAGATTCCTGTTGAAAAACAAATCATTGTGTAAGAGAGACTATTTAAATTCCCCCCAGACTTTACACAGTATAGAGTCTATGACATGTAAACCTATCTTCTACGTCATGTTCTGTGCTAAATTAAACACATGAACCCCACCAGAACTGGTTAGCCTGTGAGAGCCACATCCTAATACTTAAATAAAAAATTATCTTTGCATCCCGATAATGACTTTTTGTTTGCACATCACAGCCCATAGTGTGACAGTAGGAGGGAGGGAAGTAACTGTCTGCAGACGTTTATCTTAGAATGCTGTGAAAAAACATTGTGAACCACCTCTGATGTAGAAATGCAATTATAGTTATTAAGCAGAATTACAAAATGGAGCATGTTTCCCTTTGCTTTAAAAACCTTTAATATCCGGGTTTCGATGTGTTCTAGTCCATGGCATTAGCTCACACCTTTTTTTTTTTTTCCTCATTTAACAAAAGAGCTCAAAAGTTTGGAGAGATATAGCAGGTTTATTCAAGAAAAAAAAAACTGCAAGCCACTATTCGAAGTGGAGTGAAAAGAAGAAGACAACCGGTCACTTCTCAAAGAAGGGGGGTTGAGATAACCCCCGGGTGTATTATCTACAAACGCAGTTTATAGTAGAAAAAACCAACTCTCCTCCACTATGTAGGCCACTCCCACCTAGCCTTAGCTAGTATTCCGTCCTTTCGGCCATACGAGCCATTTGAAATCATTGGACCGGGGAAAAAAACAAAATATCCCGGCACAAAGAGCACACAATAAAAGGAAAGAAAACAGCCGAGAACAATATAAGGCAGTATAAAGCAGTATAAAAAGCCCGTCTAGCTAGAGGAGAAAGATATAAACCAACTATCCCATAGGTCCCAATATCTAGTTTTTTTACCCCTTTTACTTGCTCTATCAAGCGTAGAGAAGACAAAAAGAAGTACCCTCTGGTCCCTTGAAAAGACTTGATTTTCCGTCTCATTTACACAAACCCCAAAAATCACCACTGATGTGGTTAACTCCACCATACCACCCAAAATTTCAGAAATGATGCTACTCACACGATCCCAGAAGAGCTTGATCGAAGGACATTTCCAAAACATATGTACCTCGTTTGCATTGATGTCACCACACTTCGGGCACTTCCTTGCCAATCCGTTCCCCATTTTTGAAAGTTTCAGAGGTGTCCAATAAGCCTTATGAATAGTAAAGAGATGATTTCTTTTCAAGGGGGCAGCTTTCACACATTACCAAAGAGTAGACATGGATACTTGCCCGAGAGTGATGAGGTCTTCGTCTGGTATGTCCTTCTTCCAGCTTTCTGTATATGGGACCGCTTTGTTGTCTCCAGTCTCAATCAAAAGCCAATACCATGCAGCCACTTTCTTTCGCGTTGATCTTGTAGCGATTAGTTTAATGACCTCCCCATCTCCTTCTAATTCCTTTTTAATTGATCTTGACCAGCCAAGGATTTGCACGTACTTAAACCTTGAGACGGTATTGTTTGTTAAGGCAGTAAAACACTGCCATGGAATTAAGTCTTTTTCCACTATCAACTCTCCCCATTTAGTTATCCCGGCTCTGCGTAGTGGTAGAGTCAAGATATCTTGCATATATGCCGGGGTACCCGGGGAGTTCCATATAGGTGATTCCTGATTGTAGTTTGGTATATCCAATAACAACATTGTTTGAACCCAAACATTTAGTGCAGCAGTGAGAGTCTTCAGCCTCACCTTTTTATAGAATTTTGGGTGGTCAAATTTTAAAAGGAATGAATCGGCTTGAAGATTAAAAGGCTTAGTTAAGGCTACAAAGAGAGGGGAATATGACTGGGAGTTGTTAAGGAGTTGGCGAAAGCTTTTAAGATGGAAAGCACAGTAGTAGAGATAGAGATCCGGGGTGGCTATGCCACCATTAGATTTCTTTCTCCTGGGTTTTCTTTGTGAAATTCTAGGGGTCTTCCTTCCCCATATAAATGAGGAGAAAATCCCTTGTGCTTTCTTAAGCCAATTTCTGTGAAATTCTAAAGGGATAGTGTCGAAAAGGAAAGTAAACTTTGGTAAGATCGACATTTTTAATAGGTTAGATCTGCCTATAATTGACAGAGGAAATTTCTCCCATGCCTGCATTTGCTGTTCTGTGCTGCGATGGGTTTTCTCAAAATTTAGTTGAGCGATCTTATCAATATCTTTTATTATTTTAACCCTAAGATATCTTATTTGTGTTTTTAAAAGTGTGCTCTTATATGGAGAGTTCCACATCATGAGCTCTTTTTTCTGCTGGTTTATAGAGTAGCCTGATACCTTCCCGAAATGTATTAACTGTGCCCAACTTTCTGGAAGCGCTTGTTCCAAGTCTCCTGTCAGGATCATTAAATCATCTGCATAGAGCCCTATCTTTTTTTCCCAACCCATACAGATAAAAGGTGGAATAGCTTGACATGATCTTAATTTGCAGGCCAGGGGCTCTATGTAGAGATTAAAAAGGAGAGGCGAAAGGAGGCAGCCTTGTCTGGTCCCTCGGAAAACCCAGAATAGCTTTGTTAGGTTTCCATTAACAAGTATTCTTGCCGAGGGAACTTTATAAAGAGCTTTAACTGCCGCTACAAAGCCAACTCCCATTCCAAAGCGGTTAATTACTTCGATTAAAAAGGGCCAGCTGACCCTATTGAAGGCCTTGGAAGTGTCGAATGTTAAAACTGCCAATGGAGTATGGAAAACATTTGCCAAATCTATCGCGCCTATTAGGTCTTGTGTTAGTTCTTTCAGTTGCCTTCCTTTTACGAAGCCCTTTTGATCAGGATGTACTATTGAGCCTGCTACTTTGTCAAGTCTTTTTGTGAGGATTTGGATGTAAATTTTGTGATCGCTATTTAAAAGTGAGATGGGTCTATAGGATTCGCAGTTTTGCTGCTTTTTATTTGGCTTCAAAATTAACGGGATGGTTGCCTCATTCCACGATAGTGGTATTTCCTGCGCTTCTTGAAACAGGGAGTTAAAAAGTTGACAAAGAAATGGTGTCAGTTCATCTTTCAAAGCAATATAAATTGCGTTAGGGATGGCATCCGGACCTGCAGCAGTCCCCTTTTTTAATGTTTTAATTATTTGTGCCACTTCTTCTATTGTGATCTGGTTGTTCAGTTTTTCCTTTTGTAAAACCGATACAGTGGGTCATTTGGTACTTGTTCTACTATTAAAGATTTCTGGGCAATTTTAGCTTCTAATTTCCCAATCTCCTCTCATGATTTTTTATTGTATATAACTGATTGGGAGATTAGTAAACCCCTTAAAAAGGAGTCCCAAATCATGGAAAGAGATGCTGAGCTTTTGTTAAAAACAAAAAACTCTGCTGTAGCAGTTTTTAGAATATCAATAACTGTGGGTTCAAACAGTATAACCCGGTTCAAAGTCCATCTGCGAGGGCTAGCATGCTGTGATATCGTAATTTCTAAAGAAATTGCAGCATGTTCAGATATATGTCCTGGTAAATGGGTAATATTATTCGTATCTGTGCAGATAATACGGTCCACCAAGAAAAAATCAATTCTTGAATGGTGGCCGTATTTCTTATTGTTGTTGAAAGCTTTTATTCGTTATACAAGATATCTTGAAAGCGAATTACATACAATAAAAAGACATTTCAAGACATGCAGCTAGTCAATACATACATCATAAAAAAAGTTAAGAGCTCCCGAATAAATTAATTAAGAGTACAATTAAACAGAAATTGACAGCCTCTTGCAGCGAATCAACCAGAATTGTTTTAAAAATTTGGAGACACCACAAACAATAACGGGGGAGGTATCTGACATTAAAATGCGAAGGGCAACCAGGTGACTGTGTGTTCCCATGTTGGAAAAAAGGGGCTTGAGCCAGTACTTCCTTGGATTTAGATAGTCCGGGCACTCAAACATAATGTGAGCCACCGTTTCAGGTCTAGTGGGGCAATGGGCACACAACGGGGACAAAGAAGCACCAGATTTCCATTTCGATATTAAAGCTCCGATTGGGAGAGTGCCCACTCTAAATTTAAAATACAGTGCCCTGTCGGCTGGGAGGGTGATAAAATCAAAGTAGGTATCTTGTCATGTCCTTTAGGAGCAAAAAAGATCTCGTGGAATTACAATGGGAAGAGTTCATGATTAGCTGACCCGCAGCCCAATCCCAATAGAGTTTCTTCAAGACTTCTTTTGGGGGTGACGTTTTTGTGCTCCAATGTTCACCAAGGCTAAGGTCATATAACAGTTTCTTTGTGTCCCTCAGCCATTTGATTTTGGCCCAACCGCCCATATTCATTATCTCAGTTAAACCATTTGCATAGGGTTTCAGTTCCTCCACCCTCCAGATCCGGGACCACAATAGGAGCGGACGTGCTTGGTTTTTAATGCTCTTTCAGCCCGTATCTAATAGTACGGGAACTGTTGGTGTACTTGAGGGGAGACAAAGGAGGTCCTTCAGGAACCTATTCTCAGCTTTTTCCAATGAGTCCAGGTTTTCATGTCCCCATATCTCCGCCCCATATAGGGCCGACGAAACACCTTTAGCCTTGTATATTTCGAGGACTGGCGCTATTCTATGTCTGGGTGACTCCCGAAATTCTCTCAACAGGGCGCCACCCACTCTCTTGTGACTTAGAAGCATTTTGTCTAAGTGCATGGACCAGCTCATGCTATCTGTTGAACGAAAACCCAGATAATCAAATTGGGATACTCTCTCCAGCGGTATAGAGTTGAGAACAGGAGGGCTTCCGAGCTTCCTCGGGGGATGTAGAATTAGGTACTTCGTTTTGTCTACATTAATGACAAGACCTCGAGCGGCACAGAAGTCCTGGAAGCGGTTGAGTAGTTTCTGCAATCCTTGGGGGGTTTTCGACATTAGCAGAGTGTCGTCCGCAAAAAGCAGAGTCGGCACTCGTACACCCCCTAAACAAGGGGCGTCAGCCGGTTCCTTCTGAAGATAGTCAACCACCCCATTAACATACAACGAGAACAGGGTGGGGGCCAACACGCACCCTTGTCTCACACCCCTTAACACTGGGATCTTCTCCGTGGTCTCACCGTTGCTCCCCCACCGTACCTGAGCGAAGTTGCCTTCATGCAGCTTGATAAGCAGAGATAACATATAGGGAGGCATCCCCAGGCTGTGTAAAACCTCCCACAACCGCCCCCGTGGAACTAGGTCAAAGGCAGTCTTCAAGTCGATAAAGGCTAGGTAAAGACTGCCCTTGCCCAGTTCCACCACCTTCCAGTTAATAAGGGCCAGCCTAAACGCCTGCTCCACGGTTCCTGTTCCTGTACGGAACCCAGCTTGATAGTCGGACAGTATTCTATTTTCGTCGACCCAATGCAGAATACGCCCCAGGAGCACCTTTCCCGCCACTTTCTGCGAAGAGTCAATGAGACTAATGGGCCTGTAGTTCCCAAGGCTATTCCTGCAACCTTTTTTAACGATGGGGACTACCACTGCCCCTTTCCAGGAATCAGGGACCGGCCCACCCTTCATAATATCGTTAAGTACTGCCGATATTATTTTCCCCCACTCCATCTGGTAAGCCTTCAACAGGTCTCCAGGCAGGCCATCCGGTCCTGCCGCCTTCCGGGGTGCCACCCACTGAATGACATTCTCAACCTCCTGAGGGGTAAACAGGTCTAGGATAGCTGGCTCAGGGGAGGGTGCTAGAGGAACAATTTCAAAGGGAGCCCCTTCTCCAAGGGAATACAGGGCCCCAAAATGATTGACCCAACTCTGGGAGGGGATATTACGAGTCCTTAGGGTGTCATCGGGCTTGCTACGCTTCCCCACAAGTAGCCAGAACCCTCTTGAGTCTTTGTTTCTACTAGCTACTAGCAGGTCCTCCCAAAATCTTTCCTCCCATTCTCTCTTTGCAAGAGAGATTGACCTAGAGTACAATCTCCTTGCCTCTTTCACTCTGGTTGGGGAATTGGATTTTACCGCTTCTACCAGCCTTGTTTTTAACACTCTACATGTGTGGGTATACCATCCCTTTACTTGGGTTTGCTTTGTTTTTCCCTCCCAGCTACTTGATGGAACAGTAAATAAATTTGTTAGAGCCTCTGTCAAGATACGAAACTCCCCACAGGCTGCTCCCACTCCCCCCAGGGATGAATCTAAACTTTGTTGGGCTTTAGATAAGACAAGCATTACCTGTTCAACCCTCTCCTTGGAAAGGGAAAGTTTTTCCCACTTTAGGCGCCTCCCGCAGGGGGCAACTTGCGATTCGCCGAGACCTACCAGACGAGAGGTGGATGCACCCTCCCTTCCTACTGCCCACCAACACCCCAATGTGAGAGAGAGTAGATTATGGTCGCTCTCTATGGTGGGGACCACGACCATATCTTTTAACTCACTCCATAAACCCACATCGAGCATGATATAATCAATCCGTGATGTGTGGTTTGGTCTATTATATGTATGGGCCCCCCCCTTATCTGATTTGGTCCTGCCGTTCACCGCCCGTAGCTCGAACTCAATAGAAAGGGAATATACTTGGAGGGCCACCTGCGACCACCTTCTGATTGGTTGTATCTCTAAGCCCGGAATCCCTCTAACACTATCCAACTCTTCCTGGTCCAGGTAAACATCCGAGCCCAAAGGCTCGAATGTACAGTTAATGTCACCTGCGACCATAGTGCAAGACTTGTGGGGAGTTGCTTTTAGAAGACCCTCCAGTATTTTAATAGTTGCTGACTGGCTACCCCCTATGGTGCTACGTGCATAAATATTGAAAATATTCAGCATGGCTCGATTCCGGGAGTCTTTCAAGATGATGTTTTGAATGTCAGGGCAACCCGTTTGACACTCCACTATCCTACAGTTTAAAGACGCTGACACCCATATTAAAAGACCACCCGAAGGGCGTCCTTTCCTAGAAGGCGAGCATATAGTCGGGACAGAGCTGGTTGAATAACCTGCTCTGTGCACAGGATCTACGCTCCAGGTCTCCTGGAAGATGCATATGGCATATTCCTCTATCAAAGCATTCCAGTCTGGCAATTGTAGCTTCCTAGTAATTCCAGCCACATTCCAGCTGGAGACCCTGAGATCGGGGTCCACTATAGCCGCAGCGCAGCTGCTTGCAGGAACAGGACAGGGGGACAAGCCCGCCAGGGGACCATCAGATCCCAGATAAAGGCTGAAGGTTTGGGGCCTACTAGCTCCCACTATGTCATTTGATGTGAGCGGCAATTCCTCCAAGGGAGAGGAATTGGGCGTCTATTTCGGGTCGATAATTACACTGTTCAATTCCTCCCCTAACAGCCCATCAGCTGCCTCAGGTCAACACCCCCCAAGATTCCAATGGGGAACAGACCAGCCGACCTGGGGGTAGGACAGAGGTTCGGCTGGCCAACATACACCCATGCTTTGACAAGGAGGATTAACACTCACACACAGTTTTTGTGGTTTAAACACGGGCCTGGGGTAAAAATAAGACAAATCCACTGCTTGTATACCCTCGCTAGCTCCCTCTTGGCCCTGCCACCCTAGGGTCCTGAAAGTTGACAATAATGCAGTCCCCCGCCAGGTGCTTCTTACCTTTGCCCACCCAATCCACTCTACGAACGGCTAATATCAGCCCGTCCACACTGGGGGGTAAGGTTTTTTTTTACATTAGCCAATGAATACACTTGTTTTTTAACATCTGGTGTGTTTCTGTTTGGTTTTCCTTCAGTGGGGGAACTTTTACCAAAACAGCCACATAAGGATAACAATCAGGGGGAAGGTTTGCCGACTGCCTCCTTTGTGGCGGCCTCTGGGGACGACTACAGGTGGCGCAAGAGTTGTCTTGTTCTTGTCAGGGATAGGTGCAGGGCTAGGGCTAATGCCCTTTACTTTCTCTGCCCCCTCCACGGCTTGGTTGCCCTTAGACGTACCCACTTTATCAACTGCCTTGGGCTGAGATGGCTTTTGGGGTTGAGACAGGGGATTTTTGTTTGGATTTTGGGTGGCATCCTACTGTGGACACAGAAGGAACTGTGGCTAAGGGTGCAGCTGTTTCCCCCCCCACTGAAAGTGCAATAAATGGAGCCAACGTCTGGGCCTGTGCTACAGGGAGTGATTTCCCTACCTCCCCCGCCATATTATTCTCGCTCGCTCTAGTCTGCAATTTAATCAGATTTTTGAGCGAGCAAAAGTTATCAAGTGTTGTTTGCTCTAGCTTATCCAATCTTGAGCCCAATCCCTCAACTGTACTTAACAGGGGGGCTAAAAGGCTAGTGAGCTTTTTAATAATAATGTTGGAGTAGTCAGGGACTGCCATGCTCGGTGTATTACTATTAGGGTTTGGGAAACAACACACCTCTTCAGGTGTTGGGCTTGGGAGATTCCCCTCTGTTGATACATCCTCTGTGGCGGGGGTTGGAAGGGAATGTGATCTTGGCCCCTGCCCTCTGCGTTCTTGCTTCTTGGAGCGTTTAGAAAGGGTGACATACTTCCCCTTCCGACAGCAACCATCCCTCTTCCCCTTTTCGTGTGCGGGCAGGACCAAGGGTCTGGCGGGCTCAACTACTTCCTCCACAATATCCTGGTTAATTGGAGTGGGTATCACGCTGGTGGTCGGAGGCTGCATTCCGTTTGGGGGCGAGACCCCGGACTCCTCGAAAACCACCTCAGCCTCGTAGACCTCGGTCCCCGGCAGTAACACTGCCAGTTTCTCAAGCCTATCAACGCTGTCCCCTATTGCTGAGATCCGAGACTTCTGAGGATGACCCGCTGTTGGGGGATATAGAACGTTATTAGGAGACGGGGACATTGCCAGGGCCACGGCCCCTAGGGAAGAGCGCCTAGTGGGGAGATATACATCAGAAAGGCGTTTTTCAGTCATCACTATTTCTTTTTCAATTACCGCCGCTACTCTGGTAATAAAACGGTCCATGGTGCCGATCATGGTAGGCGCGGTAGGGCCAGCACCGTCTCCCTCACTCCTCAGAGACTTCCCTGACCTGGTAGACATCGCAGGGTTGATTATCACAAGTATGGTCTCAATAGTCACACTATCAGCACGCTAGCGGAAAGGGACGTGGCCCAGCCCAGCCTTGACAGCCCCTGACTGCCACAGACTGCCCGCCCTTTGCTCGGGCTTCGCTCGGCGTCCCGCTGAGCGTCCTGCGCGTTGTTAATAAGGGGCGTTGCAGGCGGGGTGGGCGTGTCTGTCAGGGGGCGCGGCCGTGCACACCTGTGCAGAGCAGGGACTCCTGGTCTTGCGAGTCCCTGCTGGCGCGCTCCCTCTGGCGCCTCGAAGTACCTTCTCCTCCTCCTCCGGACGTCCGCCTGGAAGTCAGCTGGCAGCCCGTCCCTCACCGTGGGCTGCGCAGCGGCACCCGCGGAGCGGGTGCTGCAAGTTGTGATCTCGGCAGCAGCAGCACGGTGGATCCCGATCCGGGCGAGGGCAGGCTCCTCCAACTCGCAGGTCAGGTCAGTGGCGGCGTTTGTAGGGACCCGCAGGCAGCACCTCCCTCGGCAACAATTAAGCAGTTCAAAGTGTCCCACACTCTGAAACAGGAGGCCGGCTTTTGAGAATGGCCAGGCGGGTGGGCGTGTCTGTCAGGGGGCGCGGCCGTGCACCCCTGGGCAGAGCAGGGACTCCTGGTCTTGCGAGTCCCTGCTGGCGTGCTCCCTCTGGCGCCTCGAAGTACCTCCTCCTCCTCCTCGGGACGTCCGCCTGGAAGTCAGCTGGCAGCCGCCCCTCACCGTGGGCTGCGCAGCGGCACCCGCGGAGCAGGTGCTGCAAGTTGTGATCTCGGCAGCAGCAGCACGGTGGATCCCGATCCGGGCGAGGGCAGGCTCCTCCAACTCGCAGGTCAGGTCAGTGGCGGCGTTTGTAGGGACCCGCAGGCAGCACCTCCCTCGGCAACAATTAAGCAGTTCAAAGTGTCCCACACTCTGAAACAGGAGGCCAGCTTTTGAGAATGGCCAGGCGGGTGGGCGTGTCTGTCAGGGGGCGCAGCCGTGCACACCTGTGCAGAGCAGGGACTCCTGGTCTTGCGAGTCCCTGCTGGCGCGCTCCCTCTGGCGCCTCGAAAATACCTCCTCCTCCTCCTCCGGACGTCCGCCTGGAAGTCAGCTGGCAGCCGCCCCTCACCGTGGGCTGCGCAGCGGCACCCGCGGAGCGGGTGCTGCAAGTTGTGATCTCGGCAGCAGCAGCACGGTGGATCCCGATCCAGGCGAGGGCAGGCTCCTCCAACTCGCAGGTCAGGTCAGTGGCGGCGTTTGTAGGGACCCGCGGGCAGCACCTCCCTCGGCAACAATTAAGCAGTTCAAAGTGTCCCACACTCTGAAACAGGAGGCCGGCTTTTGAGAATGGCCAGGCGGGTGGGCGTGTCTGTCAGGGGGCGCGGCCGTGCACACCTGTGCAGAGCAGGGACTCATGGTCTTGCGAGTCCCTGCTGGCGCGCTCACTCTGGCGCCTCGAAGTACCTCCTCCTCCTCCGGACGTCCGCCTGGAAGTCAGCTGGCAGCCGCCCCTCACCGTGGGCTGCGCAGCGGTACCCGCGGAGCGGGTGCTGCAAGTTGTGATCTCGGCAGCAGCAGCACGGTGGATCCCGATCCGGGCGAGGGCAGGCTCCTCCAACTCGCAGGTCAGGTCAGTGGCGGCGTTTGTAGGGACCCGCAGGCAGCACCTCCCTCGGCAACAATTAAGCAGTTCAAAGTGTTTCTTATTATGGTGAGTATACTTTCCCCCTGACAGTCCTAACCCCTGCATTTTTTCACTCCATACGTCTATGAGACCCACTTCTAACATTAGTTGTTTGAGTGATTTACGGGTTTTTGGGGTTGCCCCTACAGCTCTTTTAGACGTAGAGTCTTTAGTAGGATTTAATACTAAATTAAAATCCCCTCCTATGAGGATTTGATCGTTTACATCAGCAAGTTGGAGAAACAAGGACTGAAGATGGGACGGATCATCAAAATTCAGACATAATAGCTAGCAAAAGTTACCCAAGTGGCTCTAATCTTTGCCCTAACCACTACCCATCTACCGTGGGGGTCCGCTACCACTTTGCCTATGGTTACCCAGGTATTTTTTCCAGAAAATATTAGCTACACCCTTTACCAGGACCGTTTGTGTTGAAGAGTAGCAATGTTCAATCCAATTATGATTTTTAAGTATTGTTGCCCACTCTTCTTTTAGGAGGTGCGACTCTTGATTAAAAATAACATCGTGACTAGTGAGGTGCAGATATTCTAAAATTGTTCTTCTTCTAGCCGAGAATCTAAGCCCATTCACGTTCAAGGATAAAATCCTTAACCGTTGAGAGCTACTCATCGATTACAGAAAACAGAGACTGCTCCCGTGCAAAGGTACTTTGCCCATAACATCTCATATTTCTGAGCACACTTCTGAAAATGATGACTTTTTTTTTCTTCCCATAATGCACCCCAACCCAGTGAAGTTTTTTTTTTAAATGAAATTTATGTTTTGGTGCATACCCTTAAAACCTCCCCCCCCCCCTTCCCTCCCTGGGGAACCCTCCCTCTTCTCTAGAGGCGTACTAGCCGCCTCTCTCCTTTGGCCTTTCGTCTCCCCAGGTCATACAGGGAAATTACATATTAATTAGATTTAGTGTCTTAGCTTGATGAGCTTTTAATCTGCGTAATCCAGGAGCTGACTTCTTCTGGGTCTTTGAAATAGAACATCTTATTCTTCCACATAACCTTCAGGGAGGCTGGGAATTGGAGTTTAGCGGTAGCCCCAAGGCTTTTTAATTCCTGAATCTGCTTTCCCAATTCCCATTGTCTGTCCTGGGTGGTACGTGAGATGTCCGACCTAATACGAAAAGACCAATTTGCCTTATTATATTCCCCCTTTTTCAAACCCTGTGAAAGAATTACTTCTTTTAAGGAGTAGGATTCAAAGTTCACCAATATTTTCCGTGGCATTTTCTTTCCCGGTCGTCTGTTAAAAGGTACTCGATGGACCCTCTGGATATCATCTTGCAGGGTCGATTTATCAATTTCAGGGTGAGCTTCGCATAGAAGATCTATTATAAAGTATCTTATGTCTCTACTTTCAAGATACTCTGGGATATTTAAAATCCTAATATTATTTCTTCTCGCGTTATGCTCAAGACTCTCTAGTTCATCTGCTAAGAGTTTGTCTTTCATCTTAATCTCCCCTGTATTTTCAGTTACTTGTTTTGTGAGGTTCTCCACCGTTACTTCTACTGCCTCAACTCGACCCAAAACATCATTTAATCTAGTTTCCAAAGTCTCGCAAGCTCCTTGAATCTTTAGTTGGTTAGTTTCAGATATTGAGAATTTATCGCTCATCTCTGTGATCAGATTTAAGAGCAAATTCTCTGTCTTGGTAGTAGACCCTGTCCCCGCCTTGGGCTGAAGGGTTAACTACTGAAACATCAGGCATAGCATTGAAACTCTGAGGAGTAGCTGGAGGTACAGAGATAGAGGTAGTGGCGCCTGGTGCGGTTTTGGTGCAAGACTTCTGTACTGCTCCCGAACTTCGATTGTTTTGTGGCAGGGCCTCGTTGTCTTCTAGCCCTGCTAAGACGGAGAAGCTGTTTTCCAATGGTATCAAACCTTCACTTTGCTCTATAACTTCCGACTCCGTTCCAGCACTCATATCTCTAGGGGGTCTTATATCCAGATTTGGATTGGTATTAACTGAACTTGCCTGTATATTTTGAGGTTTTTGGGCCAAGGCTTGTACCTTAAAATAAGTGCGAAGGGAGGGAGTAACACAGGAACTCAAACTACTGACGGACGTAGGCAGTTTTTTTCTATTCCCTCTGACAGACTTACATCCCGCAGTGGGGATCACTTTCTCCTTTTGTATGACTTTTGGGATAGAGTCTCCTTGAGTACTCTCAACAGGGGACAGTTCTTGGCCCCAAATGCCTTTACTCCGCAGGGTGTATCTGTTAATAGCACTGTTCTTTAATAGTTGTTGTTGTTAACCTCCCCCACCATATAATCCAGAGGTTTCTACTGCTTCTGAGGAGCTCTCTACCAGCGATGAAGTGGGAACCCCAGGGTCAACCTCACCCCCTTGGTACCACAGTATCCTTTCAGTAACCGTGCCCCCTTTCTTCTCCCCCTTACTGGTTGCATTGGTGAGGGGCTCTCATCTCCTAACACGCTGCTCCTGCTGTCAGCATGCCCTATGGGGGCAGAATAGATGACAGGGCTTCCAACGCTGGGAAATCCAATCCTGGCTGCTGCCCTACGTCCTCTTGCTAGCTGTAAGGCTGCCTCCGCCCAGGTCCCACCTCGCGGAGGCGGAACGTCACTTCCAGGAGTCACCGCTGAGTAGATGACTACAACTCTGGGGGGGGCGGCAAAAACCCCTGCGCTGCAGAAACGCGAAGTCAGGGAGCAAGGCAAACAGTATCCCGGGACAAAACAGGACCCCAGAGCCCCGGACCCCCGGAACCACTCGACCGCCGAAGACACGCTAACGGCGTGAGCAGCGCGACAACGCCTCTGAAAAGATGGCACAAAGAGCCGCGAGCAAGGGCAGTCTGAAGGTAAGTTAACAATAAAAAATAACAAACAAGAAAAAAACGTCAAACTCATAGACAGGTTAGGGGGTTAAGATGGGGAGCACAAAATTGTGTAGCCTCATACTAGGTCGTATCGGCTCCTCGTAGTGTGTAGACGCTAATCCTGTGCTACTTCCCATTGACGCGGAGAGCGAGAGATCCGCGACCGCTCAGCAACCACTGACGGCTGCCATGTTCCCCCTTGCAAGGGATGGCACGCACCCACCGCACCCCTCCTTCTTACGCCACTGATAAGCACATTGAAGAAATAGTTTGTGGGATAAATAAGCTTGGTGCACCATCTTGTCATATTAAAATGTAAACCCCTGGTTCGAACCAATTGAATGATGTGGGAGATTCCTGTTGAAAAACAAATCTTTGTGTAAGAGAGACTATTTAAATTCCCCTCAGACTTTACACGGTATAGAGTCTATCACATGTAAACCTATCTTCTGCGTCATGTTCTGTGCTAAATTAAACACATGAACCCCACCAGAACTGGTTAGCCTGTGAGAGCCACATCCTAATACTTAAATAAAAAAATATCTTTGCATCCCGATAATGACTTTTCGTTTGCACATCAAAGCCCATAGTGTGACAGTAGGAGGGAGGGAAGTAACTGTCTGCAGACGTTTATCTTAGAATGCTGTGAAAAAACATTGTGAACCATCTCTGATGTAGAAATGCAATTATAGTTATTAAGCAGAATTACGAAATGGAGCATGCTTCACTTTGCTTTAAAAACCTTTAATATCTGAGTTTCGATGTGTTCTAGTCCATGGCATTAGCTCACAGCTTGTGTCGCAATTTTATCCAGGGCAATGCCACATACTGAATTAAAACAAATTCAAAACGAATTAGATAATGGAGCGCACTCTAAAACCACTGCAACATGGCTGTTGATAATAAATCAAGAGGGCGCACGAGATGGCCTTTGAGATCGGCCCATCTAAAAAACACTGCGGGTCCTATTCACATTTACTCCTGCCAGGAATTCACCAAATGGTACCTGACATATGTAAATTATTTGTGAACTCACTAGAAGTACGTTCTAAAAAAATATCAAATCAAGAACATGGGGAACCAAAGAAAAGAGGTCCCTACATGTATTGATATAATTCATAACTCTGCATGCCTTATTCATGCGGAGGAGAGACCTTTGTTAGGACAAGAACCCTCATTCACCCTGAGGTGACATTCTTAATCATAGGAATCCCTCCTCACACCAGGGCTGCAAGGTCACAAGTATGGGTTACAACTCTTCTGGCCCAGAAGAGGAGCTGAGGTGTTTTGGAAAGAGGGGACCAAAAATATGTTGTTAGTGAGGGGCTGAGTGCAAGAAGAGCAGTGACAAGTTTTTTAAAAATGTCTCTGGGAGACCAAATATTTTTATTTTGCGGTACCCTAGGACAGGATTAAAATGCAAGGAGGACTAGGGGTTACTAGCATATATACCCCCACACTGGGTCAACATATTTCTGCCCTCCAAAGACCCAAGACGGTGTTCATGGGCATTCATCAGGACCAAAAGTGATAAGTCACTCTTCTATTGATTTAATAAAATGACATTAGAATCATGCATAAATGTGTATACTGGCCACAAGGTGATAATAGCCGGTATGCGGGACCGCCACCATTCAAATACCCTCGGACTGCCTTGCGACTGTGAATTAATTAGGGTACCTATCAGCCTGAACAATCGGTAACTGAATACCACTGATCAGATGACACGGTTTTCCCCTTAATTTCCACTACCTTGGGCTATCACCCAGACATACTGATTCTAACTCATGATTCTAATGTCATTTGATTAATCCAATTGGGTGCACACCTCATCACAAGCAGATGTAGCTCACGCTCAGGCCTTGGCTTCAAACCCAGTGGGGAGGGAAGCCTTCCCCAGAACTGATTTAGAGTGGCAACAAGGAAGGGTTTGTTCATCATCATAGCCACTCTTCTGAGTGGGCACAGGAAGCTCTGACCAAGGTAAGAAAGATTATGCCATGTTGGATTTAGGTAGAGAGGCACACTGAAGGATAGCTTACAGTAAAACACACAGGAAGTGATGCGAAAGTAGGTAGTGTCACCTCTGGAAACTTTTACCCCATTGGTTAGAGAGTGGCTAGAATTTTCATCTCATCCACAGGCTGGCACTGGACATAACAGTAGCATCCCCAGTACACTTCTGAGAAAACGTCTAGACCTCTGGATATCAGAAGGACTGTTCCATTGTCTAAAACCTGACGGAAGACTGGACTGCTTGTGTTGAACCCAGGACTCTAGTTGGCTGATCTCCTGTTTGAGCTAGATGGACACAACCAGATTCCAAAGGCTTCAGCTGCAACAGCTCATCTGACCAAACCCTATAGTACCTGGCCTGGTGCCCTCTGCTGATCTCTTTGGGGGGGAGTCCCGACCCCCTAGTGCTTTTCACACGGTACTGGACTATAGACTGGAATCAGAGGGCACTTCTCCCTGCTTAACTGAAGATTTCAATGGACCATTTACAGAGCAATGCTGAGCCATGGTCCCACGCAACCAGATACCAGCAGCTGGCACAGCATGCCTCTTGATGCTATTTTTTACTTAGAATCTTAAATACTCATATGCCTGTTTCTACTTATTGGATTTTTGTTATTTTGTTGTCATTTTATTTATTACAATATTCTCTATTCTACTAAATTGGTTTGGAGTTTTTCTTTTGTTGTGGTTCCACCTATTACTATTTGAGCACTGAAAAAAAACTTTACACAATGCCTCTAAGTTAAGCCTGCCTGCTTTTGTGCCAAGCTACAAAAGGGTTAAACCCAATTTATTAAGTGTTTTTCGTGCTTCACTTTGACAAGGATTGTGATTATTCTTTGAAGTGGGTTGTCACCCCCTTCAACAAACAATCCAAATTCTCACAATGTATTTAAAGTTATTTTCTTAAAGATAATCTCGAATAGCACATTAGAAAGTGCTATTTTTGCTGGAAGGATCACAATCCTTTTCAGTCCTTTGTGTTCTTAAAATGATTACAAATGGAGCTTTTGCAGTCAATCAGTTAACATGAATATTACATACAGTGTAAATTAGGTGGCTAGTTTTCCAACTGCGTCTCTTGGTGGTATTTTGTTGCATTATTGAATTAGGAGAATTTCCTTGTTTGGTTCGTATTTTTACTGTAAGTATGTCTATATAATTAGGGAGTAGTTAAAGCGTTATTCTTCTGTAAGAAATTCTAACTGGGGACGGAAATTCTATATAATAATTAATAGAATCCGTCAATCTCTGTATAAAACCTCATCTCTAATTTCCTTATTACAGACTAGTTGTAGCATCTCTAGTTGACAGTAATGAAGTGACATAACTGAACAATTGTCATATTTTAATGCAGTTGTTTTGTGACATCATAATGTCACCTGCCAGAACGTCCAGCCAAGGTGAAAGAAAGGTCACGAAGCATCATTAGAGATGAACTTTAAACAATTAAGAGGAGTACTGGCATTTGTGATCTGTTTTTTTTTTTAATGAAGAGTGATCAACAGAAAGAGTATGCATATGGCAACATGTTTCATTTTGTTCACACAGTGGTTCATTGCAGGAACAATAGAATCTCTGCATGTTTATCAACATTCTGATAAAAGCATGATTTTAACCTGATTTCCAATAAAATCTTTTTGCACAAACTACTAATTGCTTGTGGATGTGTTTACATTTTACTACATATCCTAATTATTGTCTTCATGTTGGCAAACACATTCAGCCTCATATAAGGTTATATACGTTCTCAAAATTTCTCAGTGACTTAGAATTTACTTATAATGTATAGTAGGGGACTCTTTATCCAACATTTATTGCCACTGAAATAATATTTTGTTTGATCTATTATCATCCTTCACACAACTCCTTTGACTTCTCAACCAAGGCAACTGCCGAGATTGAAGGAGTTTTTATCCACGCTTATCCTTTACAGTTCTCTTTTGACTATTCAGTCAAACCAAATAGGATTTGGTGGTCCAACTTTCCATCACAAACACAATACTTATTTTCCTGAGTTATCAGGAAGAATACATGTTATTGCTGAATGGCTACAGCAACTGCAAGGATTTAAGTATACCGCTAACAATTGTGATAATAGCTCAGTTTTCTGAGGATAAAAGTGACAGGCATGATTGCTGTCTGGAACATTGCAAACCACTGAGTTAGTACAGTTCTGTCTCAATGTGTATACTATCTTCTATTTTTTTACTAGGCACCTTCCATTATAAACACCTCACCTGAAACAATGTTCAACCTTACATAATGCAATAAGTTGTGTATATATCCCTCTTCCCAAGGAGTGATAATAACGTACTTGGTATGCTGATATGGTCATGTTATACCATCTATTGTAAGTAGAAAGTTTTAGTGCCAAGGTCTTCGATTGAGAGAAGAGTTATAATATTTTTCACAGATTGATACTGTTAGAACTGGGAATCCTGGTTGGCCTATGTAGGTACACAGGCCAGGCAGGAACCATCACTCTTGTCAGGGTAATCCAAGCACACACTAAAAGGTAACTTGTGATTATCCTCTCTTAGATTGGTTCAGAGCAGTCACGCTTATCTAAAGAGGCAAAGTATTTGTGCTACAAACACACACACCCACACACAGTAACACTAATGAATACATGACAAATAGACTCCACACAGGTTTAGAAGCATAGAGAATATGAATCAGAGTAAACCCAGACCAAAACAACAAAAATCTAATCAGTTGAAGTCAATATATGAATTTTTAAAGATTGTTTTGCAAAAACATTGCTCAGAAGTCAATAGAGCTAAAAGGTTTATGGAGGTTGTGCTGGACTGGGGTATATCTAAAGTTCAGGCCGACCGCGGTGGTGGGCAGGCTGGCTATAGGACCACATGCAAGGCCTGCTGAGAAAATACCTTGGATGGCCAATGCGTTAATGCTGAGGGCACGATGCGTCGATCTTTACCATACAGTTGGGACGCTGCATAGTTGACGAGCTTCACGAAGATGCTGGCAATGCCATCATTGAACTGCGCAGGACGTGGTCATTGAGCTGTGCAGGCTGTGGAACCGCTATCATCGAACAGCCTCTACATCAAAGGGCAATGGGACAGTTCCAATTGACTCAAGGGTGGTGATGCGTTGGTTTTGAGGCTGCAGAACCCACTTCTGAGGCCCAAAACTGGAGAGGGCACCTCACACAAGGGTTGGGCTCACAGATGGCAGAGTCGAAGCAGCACCAGCAGATTTGCAGGAACTCTTTTGTGTCTGTGAGGCTTCAGAAAACCAGAGGCAAGCGGAAAGCCCTTGGAGTTCATTAGAGGGAAAGCAGAGTCCTGCCTTCCTTCAGCAGAGCCAGGGAGCAGAAGACAGCAGGCTAACAATCAGAAAAGGAGCCCTTCCAGAAAAGATGTCCAGTTGAGTTCTTTAAGCAGCGCAAAAGTCGTTCTGATAGTGGTTCAGTTCAGGGAGTGTGTGATTTCAGGAGGTCAGGGACCCAGTACTTTAACTCAAAATGTCTGTAATGTCAGGGGTGACTTTAAAGCAGCTCTCCGAAGTGCACAAGGATCCCTTTCAACCCAGCTCTATCTGCTAGGCTATCTGTGGGGGGTAAATCAGTGCTTTCTCTGTGGTCAGGACACTACCTGTTGAAGTGTAAGTGTCTGTCCTACCAATTCCTCCCTACCCAGGAAGACCCATCAGAATGCAGATGAACTCAGATGGGCGCTCAGAATGCAGATGCGCCTCACCTTCCTGTGTTTGTGGCTATCTAGAGGGAATGCACAAAGTGTAGCTGTCACCCAACAAGACGTGTATTGGAGAAATTCTGTAAGGCACAAAAGAACTAAGAGCAGAGTAATAGCCACTTTCTAGCAGTGGCATGTCTAAAACAGTAATGTTAAGTCCAAATTCAACAGTAAGGAGGATTTTTCATTACAATTCCAAAAATTTGAAACAAGAAAAGCTACTCCTTTCTGATCAGAAATTATAGCTTGAAAATGTGTAAAGGAATTCCCAACGCTGGCCTGTGAGAGGGGTATGCCTCACATTAGTGAAAAACAAAATAAGCTGTTTGTCACTACATGCAAATCATATAATTGCATGTCTACCAATTACTTAAATGCCAAATCGAGGTGGCAGTAAACTGCACACACAGGCACTGCAGTGGCAGGCCTGAGACAGGTTTGAAAGGCTACTTATATGGGTTGCACAGTCAGTGCCGCAGCCCCCCAACAGCATTTCAAGTACAGGCCCTGGGTAGATGGTATACCGCTTTACAAAGGACTTGCCAGTACAACAAATATGCCAAACAGGTATACACCAAAATCATAATTAGGGGAGAAGCAAATGCAATTTAGCACTCGTCTGCAGTGGTAAAGTGCTCAGAGTCCTAGGGTCAATAAAAAGAAACAGCAAAATCGTGAGGCAAAATGCTAAAAGTCTGAGATTAGACCACCCTGAAGATGACAGGTCTAAAAGATACACACAGACATGACTTGAAATGAAAATATTGTTTTTTCGCATGTCAGACATCAATCGTGAACCATTTCTGAGATACTTATCTTAGTTTTGTCACTTTGAGGCATGGGATGTTGCCTCCTCTTTCACCCAATGAGGTGAATACTTTAATTGTGACTTTTCACATGCCTACATGATGCTTCTGTCTTCCATCTTGCCACAGTGTACCGGAAGGGAGTGGTATCCGATGCCCATTATTTCGCGAAATACTCAAAGCAACTATGAAGAGGTGAAGGAATCTGACATATGAGATTGGTATGCATAATTAGCAATGAAAAGAACTACCGAAGCTTAGGCTTTCTTGAAGGCTCCAATTACAAAATCAGTACCTCCAACAGCCAGTGTGAGTTCCCTGGAAATGTTATCAATGGGAGCTTGAATTTCTTTTAAAATTGTTAGGCTTCTATGGTTAGCAGTTGGTGTAGTTGGAAAGAACAGAACTCCTCCTTAACATCTAAAATTTCCTGTACCATTTTGGATTTTTTACACAAAGTATTATTAGAGAGTTTACTACTACACCCAGGAAAAAGAGTAAGCCAAAGCACAAGTTCACTTACAAAATGTGATGATTGAGTACTATAAACACAACTGTACACAGTTCCCCAAGTAACTCGAGAGAGCACCTCATGTAGGTACCTATGGCAATACAATTATAGAAATAACATCAACGCAGGCTCCTGAGACTATGAGCGGGAGGTCATCCCTCAAGGGAGCCCAGCACTGAATATAAGTAGGCTTCTCCATTTCATGAACAATTCACCACTGAAAGGTGGCAGCAGTATGTAGAGAAGGGTTTGGATTTGATAAATTGGGATTATTTATTTATTATAGGTCTTGAAAGAGATGCATGTAAGTCTGGAGATAAGTAACTGGATCAAACATCTATACACTGACCCCTTAGCCACAATAAAGGCTGGAAAAGTAATCTTTGAACCTATCCAAATGTTGAGGGCCCACAACCTAGCTGTTTGTTTTCTTGACTTCTATTTGCCTTGGCAACTGAGCCCCTAGCTGAGCGATTTAGAAATATGAGTGGAACAGGGCATCCATGTGGGGTAAATAATACACACAATCTCTCTATGCACAAACGACATAGAACTATAATTAAAAGATGCAGAATATGACCTAGAAAATGCAAAGAATGAGTTGAAAATTGTCAGGATCATGCCAGGGTTATATATGAATAAACATTATTTTTGCTTGTTCCCACTGCAATTGCCCTTTCGACTACTCCCCAATCTTCCTCTGCAATTGGAACACAATACTTGTAAACACCTAAGAGCTAGAATCTGCGATCAACAGTTAAGCATAATAGCTGGATAACTGACAATAACACTTATCACAATTGTTATGTCGGTTTGTAGAGCACACTATCACCTGGGAGATTATTCTGGCGCTGAGCTGGTGTGAGTCTAGGCACACTAGGGCCTAGTGGGTCAACTCGAAAAGCCATATGCATGTGTACTCATGCATCAGTGGAATGGTGGTAAAAACTCGACCTTTCGATGATGAGATTAGTCATCTCCAAGATGATAGTGATGCCACATTTCTGGACCTGTTTGCTACAATACTGGTTTATCCTCCAATGAACTTCTTCACAAAAGCAAATGCAGTCTTCAAAGATCTAATATCAACAGAACCCAGCAATAAATTAACCTTAGTCAAACATAGAGGCCCCTCTCCAAAGATGGCCAAGCTGCCTCTAATAACCTACCTTCACAACTGATCCCCTTGTCTGAAGAGTACAACAACTGCAAGAGATGGTAGGGAAAACACCACTGTTTACAGAAGTCTCTATGCACCTACTCTTAGAGCAAGAAAATGTTTTCAAGGTCCTGCAGCAAGTAAAATAGACAGCAGCTTTTGCCCCAATTCTTCACATATGCAACATGCCTGATTTACGTCAAATAGCATACATTTGCGTGCCTGGAGGGAGGCCGGTATCACAAGCATAGGGGATTTATGTAATTTAAACAATGGTACAAATCTCCACACTTTCCATTTACCACAACAGGATTATATCATTCCATTCCATTATCCCATTCCAAAGGTCCAATTTATAATATTCAATACAGTGATCAAAGTAATAAAAATCAAGTGGCTCCAAGCAACAGAGCCTGTTTCACTCACGTAGTCCTAGAAGCTATGCTGGAGATATGCATAGCCAGAATATCGATTTCCAGGTTATACTAAGTCTGGCAACAGATGACTGCACCACATTTATAATTATTAAGGGAGATGTGAGTAATAGATGATAAACAGGTCAGACCCAGAGTGAAAGCTAATCATCGCATATCCAAAAACAAAATCAAGAAACACAAAATTAAAACAAACCAAGCAAAACATACTGCATTGCATATACTTGGCCCAACCAATCAAACATAAAGTGTACCAAGCAGTCCCTAATCAATGTCTACAATGCTCAGCAAGCAGTGCCAATTTAAAGCGTATGTTCTGATTGTTCATCAATTATCAATCATTATAGGCTCAGGTCTTACAGATAACTGCAGATATGTCGAACCTTGAGTAAACAACAATCCCAAAATCAGCCTACTTGGCCTATTACCCTGTACAAAGAAAACCAAATATGATTGCAGACTGCCAGTTGAGGTGCGACTTCGAACAAAAAGCCTGGATATTCAACAAAATGATGTAATAAAGATATTGGATGTAGAGTGTACATTTGTCCTAACAAGGAGTATGTGTCTCAGTTGCTACATTTGTTTAGATATGTTAATCAACTAGATACATATTGTCTCATGTGATATATGTACAGGTGAATGCAAAGAATTGTGCTATTGAGATGTAGTGTGGTTATGATTTGAATATCTTTGGAGTAGAGTTGCGAGTGGCGGTCATTGAGGTTCATTTACGGATTGTTTTAGGGCCAGCCCTCTACACTATGCTACCTTCCATTTTAAGAGTCCTTGCCTAAAATACTGGAGGTGAAGGAAACTGACTTTGTACTGCAGCAAGAACTTCTGATGCCAGTCAGGGACACACCAAGAGATTGTTCAGCCCAGCAGCTAACTGCAATATCTGGGTCCAGGTATTTTCCACAATTTGTCAATAGACAGGCAATTTACTTAGGGGTTCTCTGGATCCAGCACCTTCTAAAACACCAGCTCCTTGTCATGCTTTTCTAATCTTGCACATTTCTAAATTGGGACATTGGAAGCAGTACCCTGAGTGGAACACTGTTGAGGTCATATGAAGTGTTCCAACAATGTTACATCACTGAAAACTTTTTGGAGCTTTCATGTCATAGTACAGTGAGAAATGTGTTTTAAAATAAAATTTTGACTTGCACACCAATATAGGATTTCACATTAGAATGCATTTAAACCTTTGTAGCAATAATTTTGCATAGAAAAAAAATATCGGAAAATGTGCCTGCTTTAAACATGTAAAGATCATTTTAGAATGCCTTTTTAACTCTGCTAAAATAATGCATAAGAAAGTAACGAGTCGGGAAAAAGTTTATGCTTTAAACAGGTTGGAAAAATTAGGGTTAGTAAAATATTGTAGGCTAACATTCTCAATGTGCTTCATAACTTGGACCCAAACCATTTTTCATTCGACCTTTGGTCTTAGTTAAATAGACATTGATTTAGAATATTTTGCCTACCACTAGAATCCAACTAGAGAATGTGCTGACTTAAAGATTATTTTCTTTGCTTCATCACACTATATTATATCACCCTGTTTTAACAATGAACTTTGCTGTAGATTCATAATGAATAGACTGTTAGAATGAAGAAATATATAGATATATTTTTTGTATGCTTAACCTGGACATTGTTGATAGATTTGTTTCATTGCATTTGATTAGCCCTTTGTATTCACAAGGGGACATTGAATAGCTTTGTTAAGAAGGTTATAATGAGAACTTTCCTCCATTTTTCTATGTCGCAACATTGAATTTACTATGTTATAGCGTGAATATCTATTGTGGGAATCAGAAGGAAAAGCAGCAGATGTCGATGTCACCATCATACGAGTAGTTTCTACTGGCAGAGCACATCAATGCCTCCTAAATTTTGTTACATTATTGTGCATTTTTCTACTATAATGTAGTGTTCCTAGCTAGAGAGGAGATAATTTTTGTTTGCCTAGTCCCCTGTCTCGTTGCTTAAAGCTCCTGCTGACAGTGTCTTTATCCTCTTTTGTCCTTACTCTTCTTGATCAATGCTACTGCAACGATTATTCCTCTATCACTGAGTTATTTTAAGGGTTACTCATGGAACTGTGGGGAACTCTGCTTAGTTTCTAGAACAACTTTTTATGGGACGTTCCTGAATGTGTTGCTCCGAAAATATTGCTGTTTTCTAGAAGGAACTCTTCATGGGATCTCTAATGAGGGTATGTTAGGGTCTGTTAGCTAGTTAGTGACGAATCTCCTTCATGGAACCCTCTTTTTGATTTATGCAGTCACTAATCAATCTTTTATTCGACCTTTCTGTAATCTGGACTAACTAGAATAAAGATGACAAAACCATACTAATCCTTTAAAGATAAATGTAGGTTTGGAATCTTTTACAGCTTCTCAACCTTGACTAAAAATATAGAACCTGACAGTTGATGATATTTATGACCGAGCTCCATTAGCAACACAGTGGCAAAGGTCCATCCGACATGTCAAGCGCCATCTGGATTTCCAGGGTACAAACTGTAAATTGGTGTGTCTAGTTACCCTGTTTTTTAATCAATGCTTGGGCGCTAACGTAAATTATTATGTCCCAGTACATCTGACCCGTTTGAAACATATTCATGACTAGTTGCTTCCACTTCAATTATCAATCTCAGAGCATAAAGGAACAATATTGAATATTCTTAACTCCACATGTACCTAACTTGACAACATATATTGCCTAATAAAGTTGTGAGTTAAGTATATACACTTATACTTGCGAAAATATACTTCTTACACAATAGAGTCGTTGAACTTTAAAATCTTGTAGCTTGAAATACAACATTGCTTTTTCATATACAATCAGTCTTCCACAAATAACATATACATATATCATTATAATATTTGGGGTAAGATTCTCAAACTCCTTAAAAGATTTGTTTACAGAAGGCTTTTAGTTCCAGGTAGATAGCCAATGCCCTCCACTGGTGTGATGACTGTCGTGAGTGTGCATTTTTCGTTTTCTCTCTGGTGCGAGCATTTCTTTCCTAATCTCCATGCTCATGCTGGAATTTAAGATGGAAGGGAGTTGTGTCATAGTGTGCAGTTCTGCCAGTTTCACTAGACCACCTTGACAGTTCAGCTCCAAAAACAGTGCTGCTCCTTTAAGGCAATAATGTTAATATAAGTAACTCAAGCACTTTAGAGCATATTGTTGTGCATCTCTCTGAGTTCGTCCTGCTCCCTTTAAAAAATAACTATACTTTTATACTGTTAACTGCTAGGTGTTCCTAACGTTTCGTCACTAACATTCAAGTTATGTTATGTTTTGTATTAGGTTGTGTTTTATGTTATGTTTTATGTTCTGTTAAATGTTGTTAAAGTTATGTTGGGGTTTATGTTATGTTATATGTTATGTTTTACGTAAGATATTATTTTATGTTTTATATTACCTTAATTTACCTTACCTTAATTTATAAAGCATGTCTGTAATCCAAACATGTGTCCTAGCTTCAAGGACACTAGCATTTGGCAGCAAGCTGTTGTGTTTTAATATTATTAATTTGTATTATGTTTCAGCCATAGCATGCAGGTACCTACAATAGGCAGGCAGCTGTATTGATTTGCATGAACTATAGTCATCTCCTGGGAGAAAAGAAAAGCTGGAAGGTTAAAATGTGCACATGGGGTGAGGATCGGCCCCTGGATTGAAAGAAAGCTAGAAATCTGTGAAGGCATTCTGAAGGATAACCAATGGAATATCTGCTGTGAACAAATGAAAAGGAGTTACATGCCTAGAAGCAAGGAGAGTGATTGTTGTTTACTGGCTGTTAGTGTTGGTTTGTACTCTGGAGAAATAAGTGCTTAAAGTCATTCTTTTTTCAGGGCCTTTCTGAAGGCCTCGGTTACGTGTGTCAGTGAATATGTTGTGTTATGTTACAAAACATTTATATCGCGCACGGATACTCAAGAGTGTCCCGGCGCAGTTGGTGAATATAACAGCAAAGAGTCAAAGATTAGGTGGCTCAATTAAAGAGAGAGGACGGACCCTGCGGAAGCAGGGGACAACTGCCAGGTGCTGTATAGCAGTACGAAGACTTCTGCGAGGGACGTAGAAGGCAAAGCGCCTCATTGGCACCTCCATTAGCACAATTGAATTGTAGTGCGTTTGCCACTATTTCTCTGTAAGAATCGGAACAGGCCATCCACGAGTGTAAATCTGGCTCACCAGAAGCTCTATGCACCCCTCGTATCTTTACCGTCAGTCTGTAGGTTATCAATCTATTCTTGAACTATCTATTTAATAATTCAATTCAATAGTTCAATTCAATCTGCCACCGTTCCACCTGCTGGAAAAAGGCCAGATTAATAACTCTATTAAAAGCCCTTAGAAGATTGATCTTTGCTGAGCAATTTCAGGCTCATTTCACTGTTACTAACCATGCCGAAGCTATTGGAGAAACATGTTAATGGGCAGCTTTGCAAATATTTGAAATAAGGTCAGTTGTTGCATCAGTCTCAGTCACGTTTCCGTCCTCTAGAGGCTCTAGTTGAAGTGACTGAGTCCATCAAGCAGATGTGGTTCAAGGGAAACCTGTCTTGTTGATACTACCCCATTTGACACAGTTTCCCACCCTATCCTTCTACAATGCTTGGAAAATATAGGAGTCTAGGCTGGGTTAGCTCTATTATCGCTGACAGAGGTCAATCTGTTTGGATGGCAACCTTTGCATCTGTCCATAAACAGATCGAGTTATGAGTCTGACCTTTTTTAATATTATCTACATGACCACCCTGACCTCCCTAGTGGGGTCCTTTGGGTTCTAGATAGTGTCATATGGTAATGATAGGCAGGGGAGAACATTAGAGGCTGCCTGGGGGCCGTGTTTAAGTGGTTCCAGCAAAACTGCCTCAAGTGCAACTTGGATAAATCCGAGGTGCTCTTTTTTGGCTGCCCGTCTGATCCTAGTTGGCAGTCCTGGTGGCCTGGGGATATGTTTCCACCGTCGGTTGCATCCACGACGGCCAAGAACCTTGGAGTAAAGATCGATAATGATCTATCGATGAAGCCCCAGATTCTTGGCCTAGCAGGGAAATGTTTTGGCCTTCTTAAGATGCTTCAAAAATTCCTTCCTCTGCTCACGCTGGCACACAGGAAAATTACGGTGCAGGCTCTTATTGCGTCGCGCCTGGATTATGCCAATAGCCTGTACCTTGGACTGCCAGAGTATCTTCTCCAACGCCTGCAAATAGTTCAGAACTCGGCTGCGCGTGCCATTTGTGGCCTACATTGGAGAGCCAGAGCTTCTGAGCTCTTGCAGACTCTTTATTGGCTGCCCATTCGAAAACGTATTGTTTTCAAGGCACTTACTCTGGCCTTCAAAGCTCTTCACAATTCCCGCACCAAATTCATTCAAAGGCGGCTGGCTTTCTATCAGCCTTCTAGATCTCTGAGGTCAGAGTCGCTGGCCCTGGCGTCGGTTCAGGTCATAAGAAGAGTGCGGATTGGCGGCCGGTAATTTAAGCGCCTGGCTCCTCAGTTGTGAAACACCCTGCCTTCGTAGGAACGCTAACTTGTTGGCTTTTAGGAAGGATCTAAAATCCTGGCTGTTTGTTCAGTAGCGCCCGCCCCCCCTCTTTCCGTTCCCTTGTCCGTTTTAGGCCTGAAGCGCCGGACACTCCTCGGAGTAGCTGAGCGCTATATAAAACACCCCCTAACATTAACATTAACATTCTCTTCACTATAATAAATAATGATAATAGTAATAATAATAATAATAATAATAATAAGGGAGTTTTATAAAGCGCGCGGTTACGCTCAACTAGCGTGTCCCTGCGCTAAGACAGACAAAACTCATACAGGCAGGCCGCAGAGTCAGCTAGAGTTATCGTGTGTAGAGATGTGTTTTTAGCTTCTTCCCGAAGTCGGTTTCAGACAATTCTAGGCGAAGATCCAAGGGTAAGGCGTTCCAGCCCTTCGCCACCAAGTAGCGAAATGATCTGCCTCCCATGCGAGCCTTTCTTGTCCTAGGGACCTTTAGTAGGCCACCATTGGAGGAACGCAACGCTCGCGTAGGTTTGTATCTGGAGACCAGGCTCTGGAGTGGTGCTGGTGCCCTCCCATTAAGGATACGGTGGCAGGTACAAAGGGCCTTAAACTCGACCCTGCTCTTCACTGGAAGCCAGTGAAGAGTCTGAAGGGCTACTTTGGAGGCCGATCTTTTAGGAAGCTTCAGAATGAGGCGGGCTGCCGCATTCTGCAGCACCTGGAGATGATTTAATACCTTACTGGATGCTCCCAGGTACAGCAGGTTGCCGTAGTCCAGGCGCGATGTGACGAGGGCATGTACCAGCGTCCTGCGGGCAGACATGGGAAGTAGATCTAAGACCTTCCGCAAACTTTTTAGGACGCTGAAACAGACACCCACCACACGGCCTATCTGGGGTCCAAAGGACAGATCATCGTCAAGCCAAACTGCAAGTTTCTTAGCTTCCCGACAGGGGGTTGGAACCTCGCCTAGGCAAGAGGGCCACCACGCCGACGACCACACAGATGGACTCCCCCCCATCACGAGCACCTCGGTCTTATTGCCATTCAATTTGAGGCAATTGGTGGACATCCAGGTTGACAACTCCTGCATACAGGTTCTGAATTGGTCCACCGCAAGACGGGGTGCGCACGATAGGGAGATAGCCAGCTGCGTATCATCGGCGTAGGATACTATGTGCAGGCCATGACCCTCCACTATAGAGGCCACTGGGGAGACATAAAGATTGAACAGGGTAGGGCTCAGTGACGAGCCCTGTGGCACGCCCTGTCCCAAACAGATCTCCCCAGAATAGCAATCACCCTGGCGGACCTGGAAGCCTCTCCCCGTCAGGAAGGACTGGAACCATCTAAGTGCAGTACCCGATATTCCACCATTATTCAGACACTGTAGCAAGGTGGTATGTGCTACAGTGTCGAATGCCGCACTTAGGTCCAGTAGGATGAGGGCCATGGTCTGCCCTTCATCCACCCCCTGGCGTAGGGTCTCCACTGCCATCAGGAGCGCCGATTCGGTAGAGTGGCGGGGACGGAAACCAAACTGGGTGTCATGCAGGAGGCCAGCCTCCTCCACGAAATCCATCAGTTGTACGTTAATCGCTTTTTCTGCCACTTTAGCCAGGTAGGGCAGAAGGGAGATAGGTCGGAGGTTCTCTAATTTTTCGAAACTGATGTTTGATTTCTTCCTCAAGGGTAGAACCACTGCCTGCTTCCAGTCTCTAGGCACTATCCCAGTCTTAAATGACAGGTCTAACAGATGCCTGATGTAAGGTTCCAACACTGGCAAGCTATCGGCTAGCCGT
The DNA here is from genome assembly GCF_964263255.1 of Lissotriton vulgaris. Taxonomy (NCBI): domain Eukaryota; kingdom Metazoa; phylum Chordata; class Amphibia; order Caudata; family Salamandridae; genus Lissotriton; species Lissotriton vulgaris. The sequence goes on along the minus strand of NW_028247700.1, from coordinate 113,281 downwards.
TTAGGCGTGGTGGGGTCCCAAGGGGATCCGGACTTGATAGATTTACATATCTTTAAGAGGTCCTCCGGGGGCGGGGTAACGAAGTTAGTCAGTCTGTGTCTATTCCCCCAATCCCTCGGGATTTCCACGAACTCAGTCCCTGCCATGGGGTGATTAGGAAATGACGAGTAGATTTAAGTTACCTTCTCGGCGAAAAAGTTTGCGATCTTATCACAAGATTCCGCCGAACACTCATCTGGGGCAGTAGCTGGTATCCCACCCGAGAGAGATTTATAAAGCAAGAAAAGCTCCCTCGTGGAGTTGCCAGCTTCACTGGTTCTGGTGGCATAGTGTACAGCTTTGGACTTCCTGATCAGTCCGTGATAGAGTCGCCTCTCAGTTAGATAAATCTCCCTGGTTTCCGTCGAAAAGGCCACTCGCCATTGCCTTTCAACTCGCTTCAGTGCTGCCTTTGCAGCCCGCAGCTCATCACTGTACCACTGGGCAGTTTTCTGAGTGCGGCCACCTACTTTAGCACGAGAGAGTGGAGCTGTGCAGTCAAGTGCCTCTGTGATACGTTTGCAGAGGTTGGAATTAGCAGTATCCGCATCATCCCCCCCCGGACTCCCTCCTTTGATGAGTGCCGCACCGAACTTTGCCTGGGAGAAGTTTGCCCATCTCCGCCTAGAGTGGTATAACGGTGCTGGCACCAATGATCTTGTCCCGGGAATGCGTACGGAGAAAGGTACCAGATAGTGATCCGACCATGGGATAGGGATGGGAGTCATTGCTTCTACATCCCCCCAGTTGACAAATATAGGGTCTAACAAATGTCCTAGCTGGTGAGTGGGGCCACCTACTACCTGATTAAGTTGGAGGTTTACTAGCGCCTGGCAGAGGTCCTTGGTAGAGTTGTCAGTGGGGTTAATCAAGTGAAGATTAAGATCCCCTAGTACCAAGATTTTGTCTCTACGCAGCACAGCCTCCATCATGCCTCCTACTAGACTCTCCCCAAACCGAGCCATAGGGCCTGGGGGTCTGTAGATAAGGAATCCCTTCAACGTACAGCCTTCTTTTACTTTAACAGTGAAGCTCCCCGCCTCACTATCTAAAATGGGGGAAGTATCCAGTTGGCATCGTAGACTATGCTTAGCTATAATAGCGATACCCCCTCCTCTCCCAGCGGGTCTATCCTGCCTATGCATGGTATAGCCCTCCGGTAGTGCTTCTAAGGCATCAGGAGTCGAACCTTCATCCAGCCATGTCTGAGTGAGAAACAAAAGATCCCATTGTTTCTCAGTGAGTAGGTCGTAAAGGTCTAGTCTGTGCTTCCGCAGGGAGCGTACATTGAGTAGACCACAAGTCAGGGTAAGGTCTCCCGATGCCAGCTTTCTACCTAAATCGTAGGAGAAGTGGCAGTATTCACAGGCTATGTTATCCTCCACTCGCATCGTATGTAAGCATGAGTTGGAAGTGGTATTGCGGAAAGCCAACAGTTCCTGTCTGCTCCACCATATGTGTCCCAGCTAATGGACATAGGGTCTGGCCCTAGACTGCGCCCGATCGCGGACGGGCGCAGAAGGGCTTACCTTTGGCGCGCCTACTATAGGTAACAACTCACTTTAAGCTTGTAGTGTGTTTAATTACTATCTGATGGCTGTTTTTCAGTGGATGGGGGCTAGCAATTTACATTACAATGCCAGTAAAAGTGAGATCTTGCTATTTGGCTTGCCTCTTTCTACTTTGGATAGGGTACTCTATGTATAAAATATACATTTTATACATCTACCCCTCCTCCCCAGCTACAGCAGTCCATAATTTAGGGTTTGAGATCGACTGCCAGCTATCTTTAGGTCCACAGGTGGCATTTGTGGTAGGTTCCTATTTTGGGCTTCTGAAATCAGTACAAAGAGTTTTGAATCTACTTCCTCTTTAGGCCCAAAAATTGTGCTACACGCCCCTATTACTACACGCCTAGACTTCACAAATGCTCTCCATTTGGCCCTCCCAGCTTATTTGTTGAGGAGCTGACAGCCGGTTCAAAAGCTGCTACCTCGGTGGACTGCTATTTGTCCTTATTTATAGGATCTCCACTGGCTTCCTATCAAGAAGATAATCCAGTTTAAGATTTTCACCTTAGACCATCAAGCTTCTTATCAGATGGACCCTAACTATCTCTCGGCAAGTATTATCCATTATCATCTTGGCTACAACCCTCCGCTCTTCTGGTGCCGGGCTGGCCCTGGTAAAGGAAATTAAGAGGAAAATATGTGGTGTGCGTCCTTCTTCTAGCATTCTGTGTGGGCTTGGAATGCTCTCCACATGGATTTGCATGAGTTGAGGGATGACAATCGCTTCAGGCGCACCCTGTTCAGAAAATATTGTCTGGCTCTTCACACGTGCTGGTGCACAAACAGGCTGTCTATCACCAGACATACACCTTTGTTAAGATGTGTGTGAGGTCCAGTATAGGCTTTGTGCTATAAGGATGCACTTCCAGTACAAAATCCAATGCCTAGTCAAGCATAAAAATTATTCACAAATATGTGCTGTACAGTACTGCACACATGCAATGTATGAAATGATTGGAGAAATAGAATTATTTCTCCAACTTTGCTCCTAATTAGGAAGCCATCATTTTTTATGAAAAGGCCAATCAAACAATTTTAGTAGGTAGGGCTTTGCGTCAAAAACCATGGGTGGTTGTCCATGTACCAATCATAGAATAGCAGCTCAAAGTGCTAAAGTGATAGAAAGGGCACTTGTTTTCACCTGAAAAGTTAATACCCTATCAGGAACTTGTGCCACTTTGCATCACTCTTTGTAGGTGGAAAGTCTTGATAAATCTGCCCTTTTGCCTCTTGATAATTAGCAATATACTATGAACATAGGAAGTGCAACTATTGGTCATTAGTGGACTGAAAGGAACAGTCTGGTCAGCTTCACAAAAGAGTTCCATGGCTTTCTGATGCAGTCTGCCCTACAAACTTGATGGAAACCATTGCAGAGTAGTTCCCTACGTTTTGCAAGGCCAGTGGATAGTCTGTATAGAGATGAAGGAATTCTAATGCATGAGTATGTTGGCACAGAGACTAGATGTATTTAGTTGTGCTAACAACACCCTTGAAAGTTAACTTCACAGAAGTAAGTCTCCAAAGGATTAAACCCAAGGTCGTCATAATGTATACTTGTCTCACATCTTAGTAGCATGGACAAGGCTCCAGATTTATTCGTAAGGCGGTTGGTGTGTGAAGATTGACAATAATGAAACTTAGAAATGCTAAATACAAGCAAATATATCCTGGGAAAATAGGATGATTTAAAATTGGATAGACTGGATTGACTGCTACCATTATGTTTTTAGAGCCAACCGTTAACATAAAAGTCAAAATATTATTCCATAAGAAGTAGGAAAAAGCCAGCAACAATCTCAGGCTGAAGGTCACCAGCGATTCAACATCAATGGCTGCAGTTTCAACAGCAATCCCATTGTGTGTCACTACACTAGGCAAAAAGTTGCCAAAAGTTTCTAAATTCCACTTTTTGCAGTTTGGAGACAGAAGCAGTACACACTAACACCAGCCAAGGAACCTGGGAGGCACCACTTTGGGGTTAAGACCTCTTTAACAGACACCAAGAGCAGGGCTCAGTGTCCCTGTGGCTCAAAAAGGAGGTCAGCCAACTGACCCTTTGAGTCATTTCTCAACGTCCTGGGCTCAAGGCTTCAGGTTCTTCAGACTGCAGGAAGAGCAGTCCTTTTTCTGTTTTCTTGTGAGGAGTGCTCTAAGCCAGTGTGTGGGTCCAGGGCAATCCTTCAACCACTACCCTCCCAATATGTTTGGTGCCTGCCTGAGTACATAGACAAAAGGGAAGCAGGCCTAGGTATAAGTGTCATCTGCCAATATAGGCATCCTTTGAGGCTCAGGCAGTATTAATCCATAAGAAGTAGGGAAAAGCCAAGAACAATCTCTGTTCTTTTGCCCTAGGATATCAAAGGCACAGAATAGACTGTATATCAAGGGGGCATTTCAAGTTGGTTCTGATTGATGTGCATGTTTTTGTAGAACTCATTACCCTTCAGTGAGAGGTTTCCCAAGGCTACCTTTTACAAATCTTCCATGCACTTTGATCTGCTGAAACTAAAGTCATAATGAAATGTTTTGAACTGCGTCAAATGCTGGTAGTGGAAGGAATGGCTGACAAAGGCAACTGAATGAGTTAGGGTACTTCTATCAGTCACTTTGCACGTTTTGCAGAGCTTGGAGCTCGTCAGTGATTTATAGTGACAGGATTAGGTTGAACACAATTCCAAGACATATTCGTCAGTGTGGATGGGGAATGACCTTACTTTCTAAGCAATCTTCACACTACTTGATATGCCCAAGTTCTAGTAAACATGTAAAACTAATATGTGCCAAAGTCATTCTCTTTGCCATCAGCTAGGAAATGGCCATTAAAGGTTAGACCCGGAGTCAATGCATTAATTGTTTGTCTGCTTCCTCCTGTGTCCTCTTGGGCTCGTCAGTTTACCAGCACTCAGGCATTTCAATGGTTTAGACTCCTAACTGCTGGAAAGCACAGGGACAAGTAGTGGACAGAGTATCCTTCTGTGTCTGGAGTTACATGAAAAAGCACTCATATATTTGGTAGGCAATTTCAGTTCAGCAAAAACACTATTGCAAGTGAGAGCAGTTCTCTTCCTGTTGTTTACAAATGTATTACTGCTTTCTCCAAAACTATGTCAGGTCTTTGGAGTGCCACTTGTAATTTGTACAGTGGAAAAGCCTAAAACAAGACAGTCCAACGATGTTCAGAAGACATTTAGCCCTGAAATATTTTCAGGTTAACTCCTGGCAATGTGAATTATCCCAATTTAAATTAATCGCACATACCTTCTGTTAGACCTGTCTGGCTTTTTGCGTAAGTCCCTCCAAATTATTATTTATTTTGTCCCCTTTTTGCCCCTCATACCTTTAATAATTTTTGTCCACTAACTTTTTTGTAGGTGTTGGTCAAGGGGATAGGTGTTCTTTTCCCCCCTCATAGTTTTTCACCTCAGGCCTAGAGGCCTGTTCTGTCAGGAAAATGCAGTAGTTCACAAAATGGAGGGCCCTAACTGTTTCCAAATGCCACATCCTAGACAGCCCCATAGGATAACCTTAGGCCTTCCAGAACTTTCTGGACCCTACTGGACTCTGTGTGGGTAGTCTATAAAAGGGCAGGGGTCAGGGAGCCATTTTGTGTAGTCTAGAGTGTGAGAGGAGAGAGGCTGTAGTGTGAGGAGGAGGACGCGCTAGAAGAAGTTAGTTGGTCTACTGGATTGACAACATCTCTCAGAAGACGTTCCCCCTTGTGCTCCTGACCAAACCCTCTCATTGGTCTGACATTAATCTGGGTCAGTCAAGCAATCAAGAACTTTGGACACCCTTCCGTTTTGGGCCGTGTCCTACATCCACCTTCAAACCCCCCCATTGATTTAGTAATTGGTTCCCCGCCTTCCTGCTGAAGTTCTAGCCTACCCGGACTGGAAGAGCTGTGCCCGGTGTGTTCTGGCATCTTGTGCTGCCGAGGCGTCTCTAGCTGGGAGGTGCGAGGGGGCTTTGAGGTGTGCAGTCCGCGGAAGTGTGGCGCTGCCAGCTGTCCAAGCCCGCGGTGAAATTGAAGGTGAGGCGGGCAGAACAGCGGCGAGACACTGTTCCTCTGGGAAAGGGCAGAGGCGTGTACTTCCCGGGTGAAGGAGGCAGCGCCGGCCGTGTCACTGGTTCCCCCGCGCCTGCGCAGCTGAGGCCTGCGTCTGGAAGGAGCGAGGGGCTCCCAAGCGGCGACGCATCTTCAGTCTCTTCAGCGCTTCAGATTCTGGTGAGAACCGGGGCGAAGGTGCGACCCACATCCCCAGAGAAGCGGGGAACTTGATTCACAGCCGGACCCGAGGCAGCTCGTCTGGCGCCTGCCTCGGACAGCGAGTGAGGGAACGGAGGGCCGCCGTCATCAACCCTTCCCACACCAGCGCCAAGATTAAGAGGCTGGCTGGGCGGGGATAGGCGGCCGTTACCGCTACCGGTGGCAGATACAGCGGAGCCGTCTGACAGCCCCCACTCCTGGGGACTGGGGCAGAACAGACACACAGACAGTAAGGAGAGTGGGGGTGAGGAGGGAAAGTGCTGAGCCCTCTCCGGGAGAGTTAATATCACGAATCCTAGCGCCTAGCAAGGTGCCCCGACATCCTGATCGTCTTTACTCCTGAGCTGTGCCATAGTAGATGGGGGAAATAGATTCAGATCCCCATCCTCATTGAGACAGGTCTGAGAAGGGTATCTACTAAGCTAGAAACCAGGGGGGACCGAATCTATAGTCAGAAGAGCGCTGACAGTACCTACCAACTGAGGAAGCCCCCTTCAGACATCTACAGAGGTAGTTGATGCTCATTGAGAACTAGTGAGTTTCCTGCCTCCAAACTGGGTGTGCATTCACTTTTTGTATAAAGGTGTAGATAAGGGAGGAAAGGAGAGTGTAACACTGTAGTAAAGACAAAGCCAGTGGATTTGGCAGGTTAATGAAATGAAATGTAATGTTGTTGTGATCATTAATGCAAGGTAACACTGCTGAAGATAATCCGTTGGAGATAATTTCACATTTCTAAAAGTAAGCATTTCTGAATTCTTGACCTCTGAATGTTTTGAACTGTACTTTCTCCACAGACAGAAAAGTGTTATTAACTTCTCCTGATCAAAGGTGTAATTTCCAATTGTGAATACTGAGAACTAAAACAAAGAGTATATTATTTTTATAAACCAGTACATATTTTCATAACAAATTGGTGTAGTGTCCTTTTTAAGTGTTATTGCGTGGATTTACTGCTGGGTGGTTTGCAACCTTCACACTGTGCCTCTAGAATTGCAAGTCTTGCCCCTAGGCCAGGCTACCCTAGGTGACCTGACATCCCAGGTTCCAACACCTTCATCTTGCTAATATGCTAAAATGCTGAACCCCTTGGCTGAAATTCCCCACTCTTACCATAAACCTATTGGTGGGTACCACAAGCATTTGAGGTATCAATCACAGTTTTCCCCAATTCAGGTACGCCCAACAGCCTAAGGTATTTTGTTTCTAAGGGTTAATGGCCCAGTAAATCCAACATGACCCTTGGCTACATTTCCAGTGAATATCTCTGTTGTTTTGCACTACAATATCAAAGACCTGCTCAGAGTGCAATGCTTGGCTCTAACACGGATTCTCATTGATATTGCAGGCAAAAGACATCAAATTTTGAGTAGCTGCTATGAAATGATTATATTTTACCTTTTAGAAAGTGTATAGTTCGAAAAGTTTGGAATTCATTTCCTTGGGACAGTTATATACAAAGGATAATTCCCACAAGTTACTGCAGGCCCATTGTGTGCAATATGAAGGCTGCCGCAGCAGAGATAAGTGAAGCAATAAAAAAAACAATTAGAACATCTATTCCTTTGCTTACATGAAAGAATGCACAAGGATGTCTGTCCAAATACACACGACAAATCTTGTATTGTTCTTGTTGTTATTTGACATTTTTATAGCACACACTTGGCCATTAATGTTATCACAGCACTTTCGGTATTTCGAGTATAACTTCACAAATAATTCAAAATTAAGCTACTAGATTGAAGTCATCAATAGGCTTGAGAAGATGCTCTGTCATTAGGGTGAACGATTAAATGCCCTAGCAGGTTGTTAGTGCGTACAATGGCAATGTTGGTTGTTAGAAATTGAGGTTTCTGGTTGGCAGAGTGTACACCTTGTCCAAGATGGAGCCAGAATCCTAGTCAGGGTAAGTCAGATACATAACCTAAATTAGCCGTGATCTTCCTCTGGTAGCTTGGCACAAGCAGTGTGGCTTAACTTAAGAGGTAGTATGTATTTGTGCACACTTTAATTAAGGTAACACTGTGAAAACACCACGAAAAGACTCCAAACCAGTTCATAACAATAGAGAATATGTATCTGAGTAAAACAAGATCAAAATAACAAATCACCAATTGATAGAAGTTGAGATATGAATTTGTAAAGATTAAATCCCAAAATAGTGCTTAGAAGTCAATAGAACTAAAAGGTTACTTGAGGTCATGCTAGACCGGGGTAAATCCAAAGTTCCAGGCCGACCACGGTGGAGGGTAGGCTGGCTACAGGTCCCAATGAAAAAGTACCTTTGTATGGAGCAAGCGTCTCCATCTGAGACTCGATGTGCCGGTTCCGTTTCACACAGTCAGGTCGAAGCGTTGAAGTTGAGCTTCACAGCGTTGTCGGCGCGGTGTCGTTGTTGAGCCTCGTAGTCAGGACCTCAGCTCATTGTATGGGGACAGGCACAGCCCTATTCATGTGCAAATGTCAGCCCATCCCCCCGCAAGTGTCAGCCCCATCCCCCGCAAGTGTCAGCCTCTCCCCCAATCTACTGCAGGAAGTACCGTCAGCCTGGTGATAGGCCACCTGAATGCAAATGTCACAGCCCTACGTGTGACTGTCTAGAGGGAATGCACAAAGCCCAGCTGTCACCCAACCCAGACGTGTATTCAGAGACAGGCAAAGGCACAGAATGGTTAAAGTAAGAAAATGCCAACCGTCTAAAAGTGACATTTGCAGACACCAAACTCCAAATCTCCATCGTTTCCCAATTGGAAATTCGACATGAAAGGTTTTTAAGGCAATCTCAATGTTAATCTATGGAGAGATAGGCCTTGCAGTACAAATAAACGAATTTAGCAATTTTTCACTATCATGACATATAAAATTCAAAAGTACATGTTCTACCTTTTAAATACACTGCACCTTCCCCATAGGGTAGCCTCAGGCCTATACTTAAGGGTGACTTATATGTAATAAAAGTGAAGGTTTGGGCCTGGCAAGTAGGTTAACTTGCTAGGTCAAAATGGCAGTTTAAAACTGTGCACACATACTCTACTGTGGCAGGCCTAAGCCATGTTTAAAGGGCTACTGAACTAGGAGTCACAATCAGTGCTGCAGGCCCACCAGTAGCATTTAATTTACATGCCATGGGCACATATAGTGCACTTTACTAGTGATGTATAAATAAATGAAATATGCCGATTGTGGATAAGCCAATATTATCATATTTTGAGTGCAGAGCATATGCACTGTAGCACCAGTTAGCAGTTGCAAAGTGCCCACACTCCTAAAGCCAGCAAAATATGAAGTTAGCCAAACAAGAGGTCAGAAGGCAAGAAAGTAAGGGAACCCCACCAAGGATGACAAGACTAACAGTTAGGAACTTAAATTGTGGTGGCTCCACATTGTCAGTATCAGTCAGGGGCATGGCCATGGCCAACTGGTAATTGAGCATTTCCCTAGGAGGCAAGAGTCTTAGGAAGCCACTGCATCTCTATCCAGCTCACTGAGGCTTATGGCAACAGTCACAGCAGGCAATTGGACAGGTAGTGAGAGAAAGACAGAGGGAATAAGAGATTAGAAAAAAAGAGACTGTTCAGGAGCAAGGCTGGTTTGCACAGTTTTACCACAGCTGTTTGGGTTTGCCAGTTTCAGCCAGGGGCTACTGGGTTGACATCCTCTTAGCTCAGGGAGGAAACACTGTAAGAAATGGACCACTTTGGTCCAAATTCTCTGAAACCATAGGCCATCTACATATTTGTCAACCTTTGTGGGACAGAGGTTTGTCTTCTCAAGACTCATTCTTCATTTTCCAGCTTAAGCTTCAGACCTCTGTGTCACTGTAATTTTTCCATATATCTATGTGCAAGTGGAATCTCAATGTTGTAGATTATTTGGTTACTGAAGGAGCTCCACTCTTTTTGCATCTGACTTGCTCTGTGGATACCCATGTCCAATCTCTGGTGGATCTTATACACTACATGGTTTTAAATTGTGATTACTGATTTATTAAGTTATAACTTGTGATAGAATCATTAAACTTAATTTACAAAATGAACATTGGACACAAATTCTATCAATATGCCTGATAGAGTAAACAGTACAGATTTCCAAACAGGTCGTTTATTAGAATTATACAGCTTTTAGCATAATGTGTTGATTTTTACCAAAGCCAGGCACAATGGAGCAGCATATATTGGCAAAAATCTAATGTCCAGTTCTCCGGAGATTGTAATCAAAAAGGTCCACCTCAAAAGGGGGTTAGTGTGTAACCTGTTGACCTTGGAATACACACATTTGGTTAAAATACCCCTCACACACCAAAAGGGCCCTTGGTGTCATTCTTCATCATCGGGGTCTTCCCACCCGGCTGCCGGACGGGGCAGTGCTGCGACAAGCGACTGCGCTAGAGCACCTTTTTTAATTGTGGGTGCTATGTGAGTGAATGGAGTGAGTGTCAGTGGGGTCAGGGGTGATAGATAAGTGATGTTAAAAAATACCTGGCCTAGTGATACAAAAACTATTTAATAAACACTGGCTGGTATTATTAAAAGAAGTGGTGTCGGAAAGGGTAAGCAAGTTTATGGGCTTACTTTCCTGTGTGGGTCCACATGTTTCGGGGCGACATGCCCCTTCGTCAGGACCGGGGTAAAAGATCCCCCTGTCACTCACTAGTGTGTCACCACTATGGGTCTATTTACAAAAAAGGTGAAAAAGGATCAATGTGTAAGTATATGTACTTTATACTGTAATACACATCCCTTGCTATGTAGTAAGATACTGATGTAGTATGCTTATTATCTGACCACGGAGGCCACAGACGGAGGAGGAAGCACATCGAGGCTGGGGGTTGATTAGACCCTAATAATACCCTTCGATCTAGTGTTGGCCCATGAGGCACTGTTCCTCATCATAATAAGCATACTACATCAGTATCTTCGACATAGCAAGGGATGTGTATTACAGTATAAAGTACATATACTTACACATTGATCCTTTTTCACCTTTTTTGTATATAGACCCATAGTGGCGACACACTAGTGAGAGACAGGGGGATCTTTTACCCCGGTCCTGACGAAGGGGCATGTCGCCCCGAAACATGTCGACCCACACAGGAAAGTAAGCCCATAAACTCGCTTACCCTTTCCGACACCACTTCTTTTAATAATACCAGCCAGTGTTTATTAAATAGTTTTTGTATCACTAGGCCAGGTATTTTTTAACATCACTTATCTATCACCCCTGACCCCACTGACACTCACTCCACTCACTCACATAGCACCCACAATTTAAAAAGGTGCTCCAGCGTAGTCGCTTGTCGCAGCACTGCCCCGTCCGGCAGCCGGGCGGGAAGACCCCGATGATGAAGCATGACACCAAGGGCCCTTTTGGTGTGTGAGGGGTATTTTAACCAAATGTGTGTATTCCAAGGTCAACAGGTTACACACTAACCCCCTTTTGAGGTGGACCTTTTTGATTACAGTAACATTCGCAAGAGGAGGACGTGCCCACCTCGGTGCCACGTAGCACCACCTCTTCCTCCCTCCTTTTGATTTCCTTACAGTTCTCCGGAGAGCAACTAGTTTGGCCTCACTCTACGTGGTCAAAAATCATGGCGACAGCCACAGATCAAACAATCTGGGAAAGATCTTCGATTTGCATCTAATTTTCACATTCCAAAAAAATAAAATAAATAGTTGGGGACCATGAGTTTCGGTATCAAGTCCTCTAAAACATCTCCACTCTTCTACAAATCTGTCAGAGGGTTGAGCTAATGAGAGCCCTGGTTATCACACCCTTTGACATTTGTCCTACAGGTCCATAAACAGATTTCAAACAATTCTAGGCATAAGTTATCCCTGCTTGTGCTCTGTTTTTAATCCTGGCCCCAGGACGTGTTACATACCTGGTAGCTAGTTTTGCATTCAAGTTCCTCACGATTATTTTTGTTTGTGCCGCACCCTTCACCCAACTGAGTTTAGTACCGCTCATTGTTGGATTTAGTATATCCTTAATTAGGAATAACAACATCCCTGAGCTCCTCCTCTCAGACAGGGGGTTGTAGCCCGTTGCGGACTAGGTTTTCTCGTCACGAGGAGAATCCCATAATGAAGTATGCCAACTTAGGTGGGTGAGGGATTTCGTCCTAATAAATGGACTCCCCTAGGGGCCTAAGAGACTCCAACTGGATATGTTTACTCTTCTTTTGTTCACTGGTTTAGACCCGAGGGCTCTATATTGTGTTTTCATTCAAACAATTGCAAACACGACGTGACTGAATGCCAGTAGAAAAAGCTGCCGAAAACTGCCATCCATACCTCTTAACCTGATGTAGTTGAAATTTAGGTTTACATTTAACGCATTGTCCACTAGCATCATGTGCCTAAATTCCAACTACCTGCAGAAGTAGCTCCCCTCATTACTTGCATCTAAGGAGTTGACCAGCCAAGGATCAGGCAGCAAAGAATATGGAGTACTCTCTCAGAAAATCAGTGCCACAATTTGACGATTCTCTAAATCTTCAAGCTTGGGAGCATAACCAGAGTGTGTTGGTTGGAATATAACACCCATATTTTTATGGATGTCCAGCCAAGTCAGATGATACACTTGAACCTCTTTTTAGTCACCGACGAAGCATCTCTAAAGAAGGAGAAAGAAAGCTAGCGTTTTCAACTGACTTGTCCAGGCCTGAGTGGCCAAATTATATGTCACCAGATTTGGACAATATGTGACTTTGCATGTGAAGAAACATTGTTTAAAATACAAAAAAATCCATGAAGTTGCATTAATGTATAACTGCAGTTAAAGTGAAACTCAATGAATGGTGTATCAGGTAGTCCCCAATTGAAAAATGTAATATTGTTTTTTATTGAAACGCTCAAGCTTCAAAGCCGCCTAAGCATGCATTATAGTTCAGTAAATGAGCAAATACCATTCTAGATGGAACATTTTGTAAAGCCTTCAATAATATGTAATTCATGTTGTGCTGGCATTTTATTTCAATGCATAATAGTTTTTATGCTCACTTACCGTCCTGCTGCCTAAAAATATATCTTCAGTTTTTAAGCATTTAAGCACAATTTAGCACACTTGTCTTTCATTTTATATAAGAAGTGTATTAGACTAAAGAACCTGATAATTTTCCTGTCAATTGCCTACTCCTTACAAGAAAACGTCATGCTGTTGTTAAATACTGTCTGACAAGCATTCAAATATAATGGCAAACATCAATTTTATGTTATTTTGATGTTTTAAAGTTAGGCATAGAAAACAAGCTATGTTTATACTTAGTCTACCACATAGATTTTCATTTTCAGTAACTTTTTGGCGAAACGAAAAATATGAATGTCAATGCTTCCCAATATCTGAAATCCAGCTACAATACTTGAAAGAAAAACAGGCACTGGCAATGCCAAGCGGTCCGGCTTTAAAGGAATTTAGAATGATAATTCGAAAAGCATTACAATTAGATAGAATGGGAAAGAAAAATATTGGTGCGAGGTAAAACTCTGGATGGTAGTTGCACTGTCAAGTCAAGCCTTAATATTCTGGGTATGCGACTTTGGGCCCCAGTAGCTGCCTGGAGGACAGCTAGAGTGTAAAATGAATGACTCATTGGTATTGTAGCTATTTAACCTGTCTATTATCCTTTTTATTGATGGTATATTTCTATGTATCTATGTATGTATCTATGTATGTATTTATGAATTTGTAATTTACTGGTATGAACTCTCAATAAAAAAAGTTATAAAAAAAAAAAAAAAACAAGTCAAGCCTTAATATCCATTCAGGTTAATGACTGCCCTCCTAAGCTTAGGCAGGGGATAAATATACAGCTTAAGAGCAGCTGTGTGCTGTGTAGAGGGCAAGCACTTTTTTTGTATAAGCACACGACTTCCACCTCTCTCAAAATATGTACTCCTGGCGTCCAACATGTGGGTGGAGCCAAAGCCCCTCTCTAGTGATACTCACATAATTGTCTAGCGACTTCTGTGCTGTGAAACCAGACCATCATGATACTACAATGACCTTCACTCCATTAGTGGATACGTCAAGGAAAATACATTTCATGCATGATAGATACATTTCTGGTAATAGCAAACGAAAATGATTTCATTGAACACAATGAAACATGATTCTGGGCTAGCAAGGGATAATCTGATTCGTATCAATGAAGTCCTAGAATGATATGCAAATGAGAGTAGTGGAGCAGGACCAACAGCATCATGGAGTGAATGAAGAACATAGAGCTGTCAATGACTGCAGAAGCAAGTATCAGAAGGATATCTGCCAAATCAACCTCCCTGCATCCAAAATTTTGCAGTGTGTGAAAGTGAGCGAAATGGAAATATTCCTCATACTAGAAAACATAAAGGTTTTGTGAAAATGAAGGAATGAAACTCAGCGTTGAAGGTGTTTATTGAAAGCAAGCAAGACTCAAGGGACACTGATATGTTCTGCAGCGGCGTTGCTACAACAAAAGTGCGCATGACTACTCTAAAATGAAGGTGGCATCATGGGTTGGTAAATTGTAGGATAATTAATATGCTACAACCCTGTCCCTATTAACCCCTTGGACATGTGAAGTTTGGAGGCCTAACAATTGAATGACACCGCTGACTCTTCACTAGGCAAGGGAGTAATATTAATTATGCCAGAATAGTCAAAGTAATTTTCACTAATTAATTCAGTGGTACACTTTAATGAGGAATTACCAATAATTCTGCAATTATGCCCGCTCGCATAATTAAGAGTAATTTGGGTGGGGGGATTTAGCAAAGAAACAAGAATTTTAGGGAATGCAAGTGGCTACTCTCCCCGCTGTTCCTGTTGTTTTGCATTTAGCACAATTTCCTTAGCACAAAACTCATTCCTGAATCCAAAATGAACACAAGGGTGCATTGTGTGCTAAAAATCTAGTGGTAAATCATGGCAGTAAGTTGGAGGAAAAATACTACCCCAAGAACACATGTAGCGAGTGCGAGTGGCTGCTCGCACTGTTATTCGTGTTTTGTTTTATTTAAGGCTATTTCTTAGTGCAAAATGCATTCCTGCACCCAAAATGGACATGAGAAGGCATTTACGTGCCTAGAAAATAGGCCTAAATGCAGAATTACTCTACTCAGGTATTTCAGTGGAATTCCACAGAATATTTAGGTTGTTTCTGCCTGATTCACTACATCTAATACACGAGTTACGTCCTTGCCTACATTTTAGGCTCTGCTCCATTTAATCAATTCCATACCTAAAACTGAGAACCGTAGAGTGAAAGATATCCAAGTGACCTTCCTGAAAGGCAGTCTAGGGTACACAGACTTAAGCAGAAGCTTACGTGTGAAGCTGTTAAAACCTCTGACAAATCATTGGCCTCTTGTTCCACAGACAAGACCCTGGGACACGGTAGTTCTCTCTTTTCAGTTCTTCTTCGCTACACCTGCAAATATTGTAATTCCTATAGAATCATCTTATGCTAAGAACAGTACTTGTAAGTAATTTGCCAAGAAGAATAGAGGTAGGTGTTGAATATTGAAATTTTAGTCAGGGGTCCCTAGACAAATGAAAACCTTTTAAATAAGTTGCATCAAAATGAAGTATTTTGCATTTAAAGCTTAAAATAGTATTTCCAAATTTGCTTTCTTTGGGCTACACCATACAAGTGTAACGTTCCACTGTCAGAAACATCATAGATTTTCAGGAGGAAGTGATTGAAACAGTTCTACTTCTCCAGATAAAGTATAGAGAACACGTGGGAACCTAATAATACATTGAAATAAATAAAACATTTGAGCTATGAACATATTAGTACATTTACGCCTGAGCCGCTCAAAATCTTTAACATTACTTTTCAGAAGATATCTCAAAAGCAGTTGTAACCTAAACTATTGAATCACTATTTCTTCGTAGCGTGCAAACCAACAATCGAATGCGATCCATTGAGGATAAGTTGTTTGTAGAGATCAAAATGTTGTGACAGAAAGAGTAAAGAAACTCACAATCTTTTTTTAAATCCCTTATATGAAAACCTAGCTTAATAAAATGTGCACGAAAAGAGTTCAGCACAATTTAAAACTGAAGAGAAGGTAGCAGTCACACTGAAGATACAATCTGTGAATATATTCTAGTAGAAAAAGTTATCGGCTTAAGTGAATATATATTAAAGTCAGTGAAGCTTGTATTTCACACTTTAAACCATCTCTAATATAAATTAAACATTGTAATAAAGAATATGTAGATTTTCTAATTAACATCATTCAGAGGGTGAAGGAGCATCAGGTTAATTAAGTACAGCTCATATAAATAAATCCCTTGGTTTAGTGTCCTGACATCAAAGTCAGCAATACTAGAATGAGGGAAGTGAAAGTCTAAGTGAAAATGAAAAAATATAGGGACTGATTTAGAGTTTGGTGGACAGACACAGACCTGATGTATAACCCATCTGTAGGCGAATTACATGTCTATCTGATTGTCTGTCAAAGCCTGAATTCAACCCTTAGTCTTCTTCAGAAGATCTGTGCATATTTCTGCATGTGATAGTCACTGAAAGGTATTTTTTAATGTTAGCAATAATGACCAATGAAATGAGGCACATAAAAGGCAAAGATAGCACAGACACACATTAATAACACAACTGGAAACTTGAGGCTACCAGCTACATAAACACAGCTGGCCACAATAGATGCAAAAGACATCACAGTGATATGAAGGGCTTCCCTATATACGTCAACAGGTAGCCCAGCACACAAAAAAAGAAACAAGTTTGAAGGGAATCTCATTATCTTCAGGGGTCTGTTGTGGTCAAGCGTCAGTATGAAGCAGAAAACAAAAGTAAATGGATGGAATGTCATTGTGATAGGGCTGCATAGGTTTCACTAATGATGATGGTTCTATGACAGAATTTTGGAAACAACAATATCGTGACACCAGAAAACAAAATATATCGAGTTTTTATAATAAATCTTCATATATGTACCAATATGTGTAATTTATTTAAAATATGAAAATACAAATTAATAATATAATTAAAAATTATTGTAATTAGTAATGGGTTATTACATTGTTTATGGTGGTACATTAAAATGTGTATTATCTATTAAACACCTAATATGACAGTACACTATTACTGTGATGTTTTTGGTTACTCTATATTACTTTGACACAGGTGTTTATTATTTTTATTGTGTTCCTTACTCGACCAAACTCCCACTGTTCTGGTTCTGGTTACACTTTTATTACAACTTCACACATTTTTTATTCTTACTTCACACTGAATAAATTATGGTTATTGATTTTGATTCTAGTCCGGTTTGACAACCATGCTGTTAACTGTATGTGAATGCATGTAATTCCCTGGGATTGTGGCAATATATTCTGCTCTTTTGTATTACTTTACCATCAATAAGATGTGTATTCTTGAACTGCGTACTTTCCACACTTCCTAGACTACTCTTGTTTGTTTTAGAGCAGTTTGACTTTGTAAGCAATTGTAAATGACGTTACCTAAAGACGATGGCAATTTATCCCGTTTTTATGTGGTACACTATCATTTATGCTCATTATGTGAACACACCTATGCACATTGGTTTGCAAAGGCTTTTACCCCTGACCAAGGCCGAGACGCCCATGAAAGCAGAATAGCTTTATATAGGTGTACAGCTTTTTTTGTTTTTAAACACAATTTTATTGGATTTATTGAATGTTTTGCAGTATATTCAATACAGTATTTCTTCAGTGGATAGATGGTAACAATAGATCCTTATATTCATTATATCTGACAAAATATCTCTTCGCATGTAGGCACTTAAGTACATTATCTTGTATTCTGACAAGTACATAGTAGGTACCATACATATGTTATCCTCTGAAGTATATATACAGTCGTTCGCTATTTGATTTACTACTATATGAACAACCAATAACTATATTTTAATAAACCCCACTCTAAATGTTCCCTCCCCCCACCCATTTCCTAGCTCACCCATGTAAATTGAATCCCGGGTTAGGGTTATGTATACTCATTGATGAGTAGTATGAACTGGCTAAGGTATATGTTTACTAGATCCGAATTGGTGGACGTTGTGTAATATATTGTGTTGTAAGGACTCAGTTGTTTAAGCCACAACAGAGGAGGGTGGTGTTATTATATTTTGGGGAATAGGGGGCTCTAATGAATCTGTGGCCTTTATTGTTTTTAGCATCTGATCCCATTCCATAGCAATGGGCATTTTACTCAACTCACAGAGTTCTTTCTTCCTAATAATAGCACTAATAATAGCACTTCCCCAGTGAGTCATTTCTGTTTTCCAAATAAGTGGTGTAGGGGCAAGGGCTGATTTCCACCTCATTGTGATGGCACGTTTCGCTATGAGGATAGCCATATCTGCGAATCTATACTGTACTTTCTACCATTTCGAGCAACGGTGCAGTCCCAGTAGGCAGCTTTCTGCTGTTGTACAAACAGAGGTGCCCCCTTCGTTTCCTGCACTATGTACCCTATTGTATACCAGAATCCCCGTAATCGCGGGCAGTCCCATAGCATATGTAGCATATCTGCATCAGGCTTCTGACATCTAGGGCAGGGGACTTGTGCATCTGGGTATATACAATTGAGGCTGTTTGGGGTAAGATAAGCCCTATGTAGGATCATATATTGTATATATTTAAATTTTGTGTTTCTGGACACTTTTTTGGGAAATTCCAGTACAGTTACCCATTCCTTATCAGTAAAGTCCCAGCCCAAATCCCTTGTCCATTTTTCTCGCAAACGTGTAAGAAATGCTCCTGCATGTGCCCTGAGCCTCTGTATTATCAGCGGATTAGGTGGCGTCCTTTGCCTATTAAATGTACTGCATGCATCAGTTCATGAGTAGGAGGCTCCTTTCCATCCGGAGACCAGCATCGGTTCCCGGAGACCAGCATTGGTTAATATAATGGGAGATGGTAGCATGTAGCATAAACAATTGTTCCTTGGGTTTGGGTGAAATTTTCGTGATCTGTAAGTGTACCATCTATGAAGAGTGCTCCCTCTTGTGCCCATTGGGAAATCCTGCACCAAGTAATTAGTCCAGTCGTAGTGGGTATCCTGAGCAAGGGGATATTAGAAGAGTATGGGGGATAAGTTTAGTATATTGTAACGTCCGTCTCCAGTATAGTAGGGCTGATTTAGGCAAAGGGGGATGGTGGGCGGTAATCTAGTGTCAGGTAGCAGTAGTGTATGGAGTGTTCCCTAATTAAGCATCTGTAGTGTGTGGCCGATCTCATGAATGTTACGTCCGGCTAGCCAATATGACAGCCATTGTAGTTGACTAGCCATGCAATGTGCGCGAAAGTCAAGAGAACCAAGTCCCTCTTCTTCAGGTCTGAATTGAAACTTTTTTAGGCTCACCCTCTTACGCTCCTTTCCAAAGATGAGCTCCGATAGGAGGGTGTCTAGTGTTCAGAAGATTTTAGCTGGAATCAATATCGGCAAATTAGTGAAGAAATATAAAAGTCGTGGGAGCATCACCATTTTAGAGATGGCTATTTGACCAATCACTGAGAGAGGTAATGATGTCCAGAAAGAGATCTGGACCCGTAATTATCTGATTGCTTTCATCACGTTTTCTTATAATAGGTCCTGAGAAGTTCTATAGATTTGTACGCCTAAGTATTTAAAAGTTTGTGGGGCTGTTAATAAGGTAATATTTCCAAATGTAATAGAGTCTCGGTTTTCTCTGTGTTGCATAAAGAATGCATGTGACTTGGTAGCATTAATTGCCAACCTTGAAACCCGTTCAAATTGTTAGAATATGTGTGGGATAGGTTCTATGTCTCTTGTTAGGACCTTTATATAGCGTATGAGGTCATCAGCATATGCCGACACCACGTGCGTTGATTGTCCCAGCAGGACCCCATGTCCCTTGCCACTTTCAAAGTTTGATGAGTAGAGGTTCTAGTGCTAAAACAAATAATAGTGGTGACAGGAGGCAACCTTGCCTCTCTTCCTTTGCTACTGGGTAAGGGCGGGATATATTGGAGCCGGTACGGACACGGGCGGTATAGGTAGTGTACAGAAATTCGACCCATCTTAGGTACCCTCTTGAAGTGCCAAATCTTTTCATAGTTGCCAGCATGTATTTCCAGTGCAGCGTGTCAATCGCCTGCTGTAGGTTGTGGGAGATACACCCAGTTTTACAGGAGAGTTCAGATGCAGACTCCATGATATAATGTAATCGTCTAATGTTTAGGGATGTGTTACGTCCAGTTACAAATCCACACTGGTTGTTATGAATTAGTTTCGGGAGGTAAGGAAGGAGGCGGCGGGCTAGTATTTTACTAAGTATTTTATACTCGGCGGGCAATAGAGAGAGCGGGCGACATCCTGACATATCTCGTGGGTCTCTGTTTTGTTTGGAGAGGGAGGTGACTAGTGCTTGCATGGTGGTCAATGGGAGGGTGTGGGCCTCATGAGCCACTTTATATAGTCTTTTAAGGTGTGTAGTTAATTTATGTGCGTAGATTGAATAGAATTCTGATGGTAAACCATCTGGTCCTGGGATCTTATTACTTGGGAGTTCTCTAATAGCTTCTTTCATTTCTTGTTATAGTATTCTCTGATTGTTTATGGGAGTTCACTGTAAATTTGGGGTAAGTTAGATTATCTAAGAATGCCTCTATATGTTCCGGTGTTAGTGCTTTGTAGTAATTACTGAATGCAAGGTTTATTCCTGCTTGGGTACGTACAATAGTGCCATCTAGTAATGTTATTTCTGGTATTGGGACGGGGGGCGTGTCATGTAGTAGATATAGGGTGCCTGATATATCTGCCTCTGCGTGCCTATGGTTGGTATACACTTGGTAGTCAACCATCCGAAGTTGCTCAAGATGTTGGGCGTGCTGTTTTTGTGCTTCTTGTAAGTTCTCACATTTAGAGGGATCAGTACTCGCATCTCATTCAAATTTATGTAGAGTGGCCTCAAATTTTGTTTTGTATTTCCTGATGGGCCCCCACTGTTGCTCCTATTGCTGCACCTCGGATTACTGATTTAAATGCATCCCACTCTATTAGGTGAGAAGAGGCAGAGTTGTCATTTTCATTAAAATAGTCGCCAGGTTGGGACCGGGGTGGGTATTTTCCCCCCTTCCAGGGGGATTTCAAGTGGATTATGGTCGGACAAGGTTACCAAGGTACGTAGTCTGGAAAACTTGGGAAGTAAGAGATGGGGAGCAGAATATTCCATCCGATCTCATGTGCAGTTGGTGTGGTGGAAAGAGTAGAAAGAATATTCACGGCTAGTAGGGTTTTGGAGGCGCCATATGTCTTTTATTGCCCAGCCCTCAGCCCGGGACTGTAGAAATTCTGCTTGCTTTATAGAAGCATACCCCCGCACCGGGTAATGAGAGCGATTCAGCTGTACAAAAATGGAGTTGTGTTCCCCCCCTAAGAAACCATGGAATGTCGGTCCATTCCACCAGTACTACATTTAGCTTAGCAGGAAAATTTCCTGGTCATAATTTGGAGCATATACTCTACAAATAACTAAAGGGATTCTGTCTAGTGTTCCGTGTAAAGCATGTACGTCCTAGCGTGTCTTTGCGCTGCTCAATAATCACGAAAGGTACCCCGTGTCTAATCCATATGAGTGTCCCCCTCGCAAATGCGGAGTTGGATGTGGTGAATATTTGACCTCTTAACTTTTTAAGCAATTTAATCGCTTTAGAGTCTGTAAGATGCGTTTCTTGAATTAGGGCAATCTGTCTTTTTCGTTGGTTTAATTGAGCGTGGATTCTATGAAGTTTATGTACCGAGCCCATTTCCCTTACATCAATGTTATCACTTTGTATTTACCCAACGTAACCATACAGTATTTCATGGGGTTTTGATACAGTAGCCCAGGTGTGTACAATAAGAAGTGTGTGCATTATAGAGTGGGGTGAGCCAGGAAATCGATAAATCTATCTGAACTACAAAACCCAATACTAGGACTAGCCCTTGAACTATGCTGGTTCAAACAAATTTAAAACAAACTCAGTTTCCATTTGGTTACAATATGCAGTTACTGCAGGGGGCATGGTTTCTGTACTTTGCGTAATGTCTTATTATCAGACAGAGCTACACTCAGATCAGAACCCCTTGTTGTGAAAAGAATAAGAGAAACCTGGGGAGAAAAAGACAACATACTTGTGCATTAACAATATCTTACTTCCTTTCGGTATGCAGAGCAATACTTCAATAATCGCAGGGCTTCATTTTCGGGTTCTGCACTTCTTTTAGCCAAATAGGCCCTGCACTATTTGTGGAGTAATCGAGGGAAACAAAATGTCATTACTTTCATAGTCGGAGTGTAGCATATTGTCGTCTGAGTGTTCTGGTGACGATGCTTGATTAGTCTCTCATATGGAAGCAGCTGTCGCCAGCGCTGATTCTTGCCCCCGTATGGCCTGCTCCGGCAAAGTGTTTTTTGTGGGGCGTCTACGTACTGATCTGTTCCAGCGTGTTCCCTGTTTAGGTGTTCGTTTTAGAGCTCGTCTTAATTTCTGGTCAATATTGTCGTACATTTGAGATGAAAGGGTGGATTCCAACCAGTCGTTTGCTGCCTCTGAACATTTGAAAAAGTGAGATTTTTTGTTGTATATGATTTTCAACTGTGCTGAGAACAACAGGGCATATTTGACATTCAATGCTTGAAGTTTCAGCTTCATTGATTGGTAGGAGGCTCTTTGTCGCTGAACTAGGACAGTATAATCTGGATAGAGGGAGATCGGATTATTTTTGTATTGTATTGGGTTTTTTTTCTCAGGCTTTTTGGAGTAGGAAACCGCGGTCTTTGTAATTTAGAATACGGGCTATCATTGTCCTGGGTCGGAATTCGCTGTGCTCTTTCTACACAAAAGAAATTGTACAGGCCTTCTGGGGCTATTTGATCCGGCAGTCCATTTTTCTATGAATTAGGTTGCATTAGGGCCTTCCGCACGTTCCGGCAGTTCTATTATACTGACATTGTTACGTCTAGCCCTTCCTTCCGCATCTTCAGCCCTATCAAGGAGGCTTACTAATTGTCGTTATATCTGGTATATATGTTCTGTGTGTTCTTTATGTTGCAGTAGTAGTTCCGACTGGGTCTGCTTATTATGTTTGACCGCTTCTCATAATTTGTTGTGATCAATCCGCTGGAGAGTGAAGCCGGTGGTAAGAGTGCCATTTTGGTGGTCCATGGATTGACGTGAGTCTCTTATTTCCTGTAGGATTACGTCTAATTTGTCTGGGGTGGACAGCATATTTGTCAGAGGGACACAGCTTACTGATGATGTCTGAGAAGCTGAGTCTGAGTCTCCTTTGAGTCGATAGTTCCACTAGTGTCATTATAGACATTTTCCCCTGCTTGCGTCCCATTTTATCGCATGTAGGAAATGTTCAGTGTTAGTAGACTTTTCTTAGGGTGGCGCAGAAGGGGTGTGTTTTATGATCTACCCTTTGTTTATTCGGCACAGTGTAATTCTGGTCTCTACTCAGCAGTGGATAGTCCCCAGAGCCTCCCAGTTAGTGATCCACAAAAGTTACAGGCCATATTGGGGGAGGAACTACTTCGGGGTCAATAATAGTCCAATCGTTCACTCCAGAGATCTCAGCATCACTGGGGAAGAAGTGTCTTACCCTCTGAATCTTTCTGTCAGTTAGACTTCCTCTGGTGAGTGCATGGACAAAAGGGTCATGCTAGTGCTCTACTTATTACAGCCTTGGGAGCCACTTTCATGCAGACTTTGTTGTTGCCCAAGGCAGAGGGGGGCGCCCGGCACCAGTATTAGCAGTGGGGGGCCCGGGATTGACGTTGTGCCCCAGTTTCTAATTACCTCTGGGACCCCTTTGTCTCCTAGCTCAATATGGGTAGGGCTGCAATTACAGGACATCAACCCCAAGGTCCCGGGACAGTTCCACTTTACCTCTGATCAGATGCCCTGGAGGGCCTCAGGGGATTGTAGCCGCAATCTGCAGCGTCCTCGCGAGGGCCGTGGACAAGGTGCTCCAATGCACACCACTGTAGACATTTTCTCAGACCTTAGTCTGGTTGGGGCAGATCACTCGTATTCAGCCGAGGGCCAACGTCAGCCAGGGAGTCACTCGGTATCCACGTCAAGAGGGCCCCAGAGACTCACAGCTGCAGATCGTAGGTCGCCGCGAGGCCTTGGGTTTAATGCTCCGGTATCAGTTGGTCTAGGCAATTTCCAAAGCCATAGCAAAGCCACAGCTCAATGCAGGCAGGCAGCCAGGGGCCAAGATCGGGAACAGCGTTATCCAGTACGCATGCTAGGGGCCTCCGGCACACAAGGGCGCTCCCAATGGAGCTCGTATCATCCTTAGATCACCTCCGGTAGGGCCTCCGGACAGGGACAGCCCCAGTCGGACTGCAACATCGGCCTAATCAGGGCATAGGCATTAGATCTCAGCAGGCCCCGTCAATGTCGCCACCGATCTCTGCTTTTCTCCCTCAATGGCAATCAGAAGGCCGTATATCTCGGGTGGCCTCCCTCTGAGACAATGCGGATAAGGCTCTGGAGCTAGTCGGCACCAGATCTCAGTCGGGATCTTTAGGCCAGGCCGCGCCCACCCGCTTTGCATAGCATACGCAATATGGCGCTGTGGCCTCTCGTACCGTTACCGCGCCCTGTGCGTTCATTCGAGGACACCCTTGCCGCTGCGTGTCATCGCTGGTGTCCTGCCTGGGCAGGGGGAAAGATTATAAGTGAATGGCCCCATGATTCAGCAGTAATTAAAGGATAATCGGGTCCCACCTGGGAGCTCTGTCAGTTTACGGCCGCAATGCTTGGCTGTCAACCATGCTTCCCCGGTGGGTGTACAGCCTTCACCCCAGGGGGACCAACTAGCAACAGGGCAAATTCTAGACAGTGAAAGTAAAAGTTCAGGAAAGAGTGTCAAATTCAAGACAAAAGGTTCTTTTTAGGCACACATCTGAGGACATTGTGCGATTATAAAAAAGACAGCTGACAGAAGTACAAGCCAACATAAGTTTACGTTCTTTAGTTTGTATTACACATTGGAGTGTTGAGCAGACATTCATAAATATCTGGACAGATTTAAAGATGAAAAAACTAGTAAACATATACACTCCAAGCAGTACTTGACAGCTGATATAGGAGGCTGATTTCACAATTTTACCATGTACCATGAATAATCGTACCAGATATATTGCTCTGTTCCTGAACATAGACTCACAGTTCACAGGCAGTATCACTATTAGAGAGTGTGCACAAGAGAGGGAAATTATGGTGAGAAAGTAGAGCGGGCTATATGCTGAGAGGGAGAGCCAGTAGGTTGGAATAGTATGGAATATTGACAATAAATAGTGAGAGAAGAGGAAAACAATCAAGGGCCTGCCAGCTGAGAGAAAGAACAGATGGTGAAAAGAACAAAGACAACAATAAAAGAATATAGAGCAGAGAAAAGAGCATAAAAACAGATACAGAAAGAAGGCGAGGGTGACAGAGAGAAGGTTTAAAAGAAAAAAAAAGTAGGTGGGACATATAAAAGGCGAGGTAGGGGGAACCAAGGGAAAGTATGCAGGGGAGAGAGGCAGAGACGAATAGCTAGGTAGGGGATAGGTGGGAATAGATATGGAAAATGGAACTAAGAGGTGAAGAGGGTAAATAGGAAGTGAACAAAGAGATTATGTGAGGGTTCACTTTGTAACTTGCATATCGGACCTTTCATTCCTAATAACCATGCACCATATCTTTTAAAATATGGTGCTACGCGACTCTTCCTCTTTCACGTGATGCAGTACAGCAACTTCACTTACTTCGCTGAGTTGCGTGAAATGCTAGTAAATATATTCCTCAAAGATTTGGCACAGGTCCAGACTTTTTAGTCTTGGACCTTCTACAATGCTCCTCTGCATTTTGCAGAGGGTTGCGCTACTGAAACAGTATATACATACATAGAGGCAAAACATCACTGTTAAGAGCAGGCTGTTTCAAAGAATGAGGAAGAAATCCATCCCAGGTTACAGCCAGGACCAATTGTCTGCTGTTCACAGTGTGGGCACTAGCGGATTCTGGGATAAGAGCACATCATTCATGTTATGTAGATATTTCTCCTTGTTGCTGTTTGTTCTCCATTAACTGGAAATGTTGAATTAAAAACGTTGCAGAAACACAGATTACAATAAAACTAAATCCCTCTGTTCATAGACTGTGCCTTCCTGCCAGCTCATACCACAATCAGCTGAAGTGCTTTTACCTCAGGGCCTGGGGCACTGCAGAGGCTGCAGAAATAATAGCTATGGCCCTGACACGACTGGCTTTAGTGCTGGTGCCAGATGGTGTAAGAATCTTTGTTGTGTCTCCCCCGCCCAAAGGGCTCCACCTCCAAGCATTCAATCAGTACCACCCTCCAATGGAACCCCTCATCTCTACACAGATCGCTTTAATGTGTAGTCAATTTCTTTTACACTGCTACTAATTCAAAGTATGCATAGTAGAGTAGGGTGTAGGAGCACGATATATTACACACACACATATTATACAGACACAACAGCTTGTATAAGTGTGTAAACCAATGTATAGGAAATGTTACTTGAGACCAGGGCCACTGGACTTATTCAATTGTTCGGCGTCTGTGATTTTTGCGTAATTATAGATTTGCTACATTTGCCACATAATCCATCATCTGCTACATATTCTGCAGATTTTGGCTCAAAAGATTTAAAAGTTACTAAAAACACCGAAACACATGTTTCCACGCAATGGAAGGTGAATTTCAAAAGGTAACTGGTCACCTTTCTGGTGCTAATTACTATATTTAGGTGTTAAACGGGTACTAATGAGGTGTAACATATGCCCAGACAGTGTTAACAAGTTTAACAAGCATTGGAAATGCAACAGGGCTCACATTTGCTTGAGTTAAAGCTATTAGTGTTGTAAATGACAATGTCTTTTACCCATGTGTTATGGAGTGTGTGTATATGGTGTGTAGTGGAATTATGGGGGTTGGATTGGAACTGTTAGCTGTGGCATGGTTTGCAGTGGAAATATGTGGATAGTAATTATGTGGTATTGAGTGTGTTAAAATTATGTGGAGTGGGATTTTGTGTTATAGAGTGTAATTATGTGGAACGGTATTTTGTGTTGTAGAGTGGTATGCAGTGGAGTTTCATTATGTGGTGTGCTGTTGAATTTTGTGGATTGATGTGTAATTCTGTGGTGTGGATTGGATGTATATGGTGTATTGTGTAAATGTGTTGTGTTGAATTATGTGGTTTGTTGTCAAATTGTGTGGTTTGGAAATGTATGGAGTTGAATTGTATGGCATGGAAATGTGTTGTTAGATTTGCCTTTTTGGTGATGAGAAATAAAACAAATAGGTAGGAGCTAAGCTCCAGATCTATTTCTTTGGATGTTAAAAAAAATGAAAAACTGATGTCAGGACACTTAACGGAGCTTTCATGGTGCTCCTTGTCATCATGTTCATGGTCAGGATGGAGTAGCGACAGAGTCAAAGGTGCCACATATCAGAGGAGAGAAGGAATTGCAGGAGTAACCGCAGAAAGTAAGAGGCAGATGGTCCCACCTATCAGAGGAGAGAAGCTATTTCAAGAAGGCTGCCACAGAAAGGGTGGTGCCTGCGGAGATTCACAACCAAAATCAGCAAAAGCCAGAATTAAAGAGTGCAGCAAAATGGTATTACGCGCAAATCAAATAGTATCTACATGGATGCCCTCTGCATACCAAATTAAACACTAAACACTAAAGGCTAGTGGGTGGGTAGGGGATGCTGTACAACATGTGTTAAAAGAGGTAAACAAGGAACCTCTCCTAACACTGTTGAACAGTGCATTAAATGGACTAGTTCTGTAGCAGCAAACTGGTGATCGGGGACAGTGGGACCACTGCAACTGGTATACGACAACTTGTCTGGATGATTGGTCATAGTGTTATTAAGGTGAAGAAACTGTGCGTCACACCCAAGAACTGAAACTAAAGTCAGGAGGGTGGGATTGCAGAAATTTAATAACAGGCGTATTCATTTACACCATTATTAAAAACAAGCAGCTATGAGCAGGTGCAGTTTTTTGTAATTCTTTCACATTTTCACTGCCTCAGGCCCTCATTACAAGAACTGAGGCCCTCATTGTAGAACTTCTTGGATGGACAGCGTTTGAGGTGCTCAGGGCGGTTGGGATGGTCTCGGCAGTCGCCTGACCACAGCATTTGGCTTGTAAGAACTGTCACGTCCTTTATGCGCTGTGTTAAGCTAATGAAAAGTGCATGGGCCTGTATGAGGCCAACAATGGGCATGGTAGCTTTCAAAGCGCGTGGTAACGTCAGTTTCAAAACAGTGGCGTGCAACTTGAATTAATTTTATAGGCTCATCTCTGAAAGGCTTCATGGGCTACGCAAGTCAGTCATATTACTCTTGCATCAGCAAGGGCAAGAGATTTGAGGACTGGATAGTTTCTGTATGCCAGCATCTAACACTTGAACATTCTCATCACAAGCCATTAAACTCTGGAACTCTATTCACACCACTTTAAGAAATTTGGTCTTCACAAATACATCTTCCACTAATCACAGTAGTAGTCTGCTGCACCAATCCCCTTTAATAAACAAAGCAGCCTTCAAGGGCAATTAGGAGGAACAAATAATGAAAGAGAACAAACTCAAGTCCTGCAATGTTGTCCCTATATTACCAAGCAGAGTGCCCACAGTCCTCCCGTGCGAACAGGTACCTCCTTGCACACTGCTAACCCTAACTAATCAATGCCAGTTTAGGGTATCTGGAAACCTCGAAGACTCCCGCCTTACATGCCTCCCACACCTACATGAATATCACAACCCTAATGTTACAGTTAAGCGAGCAATTACATTGCCAATCTATTGAACCATGCCACCATTAGCTTACAAAATCTAGTGTGGGCCCTCACAAACTCCAACTGCATGAAAACAGGTCACTCACAGATGAACATTTTGGGGAAATTAAGGAGAGAACCTTGCGATGGATGTATCCCATATTTTATAGAGCTGCTAGGCCAGATGGCTCAGCAAGCTAAGAACTTACTGCTGCTATTGGTACTGACATATGTACACGGCATAGATGCATACATACGAGTACAGTGAGGATAACATTATAGAACAAGAGCAGCGCCTAGCAGCCCAATGCCATTAGCTAAATACAGTCTTGTGCAATGGAAACAGGGGAGGGCCACAATGCTCTTCACCCTGCCCGAAACTGCTCCAGTCGGATGCTCATAGTTGACCCGAGGTGTATTCTTGTTTTTCTTAGCTTCAGTAATAGAGCCACATTTTCACTTGTAATCAGACATCTTGAGAGGATGTTATCATCAACCGGACTTCTGCAGACACACCAAGAAAAGGGAAGGACTCGAAAGAACAATACAAACAAAATAAGTATTTTATTATAACGTCCCTTAAATGACCATTACTTTAGAAAAGTAAATAATTTTAAAAAACACTCTTTTTAACTTATCTTGTGAATCCGCATTTTTTTTACTGAAGCATAATGTTCTGTTGCTCAAAACACCACTGCAGTTTTGCTCAATGTTAAGATTTATTACTGGGAATACTATCGAAAAAAGTATTTGATTTGTTTACATTTGAAGGGAAAAAATCAATAAATGAACTATGATTGTTGATCATGGTAAAATATTCTTGTCTGCATACAAAGTTTTGATTTGACCTCACAGAGTTCACCACGCCCACCAACTCAAGGCAAGAAACAAATGTACTGAAGCTTTATGACATGGAGCTGTGTGTGTCCACTAGCTTTTTCTGACATTGTCTTTCTTTTATGTCTATGAGTTTACCCTAGGCTAGGCAGGCGCTTTCATTACTTTGGTCTGGCTCTGGAAAGTTGGCGTCACTACAAGGTAGACATAGAGTCTTCGCACTTTTAGTATGGAATCCTGTTGATAAATGTTAAACAACTGCAATCGTAATACATGCTTCCATAATAGCACAAGAGGAGGGAGGGAGGGAGGGGAGGAGAAGTGCAGCGTGCACAAAGAGTCCAATACGACAGGGCACACAGTAGTACTCCTGAATGACTCCCTTATGATAAACAGTCATGCTTGTGAAAAGCACTTGTGAATAAATGCCAAAGTAGTCCCGAACTCTGTCAAGGTAGTAACTACGCCATTCTCCGTTTGGTCACGGTGCCGTCTGGCAGAGTGCGCTACTCCACGGGCACTCTCACACAACCATGGGCATAGCTTTTTCATTGGCGAGTGCAGGCGGCTTACTCGGTCACACAGGAACACACCGACAGAGACTCCGCATCATGTTCCAACGCCGTTCTCTGCTTGTTCATGCTGCCATGTGGCATAGATATGCATGCACATCGCTGTGTTTGAAGAGAAGGAAACAAACAGGAAAAGAAGTGTGCCGGAACTAACAGATAAGCTCTCCAGTGGAAGGCTACTGAGTGGGTAGGCGCTGCTCAGTGGGCGGTAATTAAACAGAGAAAGGAGCGACAAGGAGGCGCAATCAACCAGTAGAAACCAAGATATTTTGAAGATCAATCGAAATAGCGAATAAACATCAAAGGCGGAGTTAAACCCCACAAACTTGAATATAACAGATCTCAAAGAGACAGCACAAGCGGTGTTTAGGCTTGACCTACAAATGACAAAATAATTTGGTAATACTATTACAAAATGTGCCTCATTGCACCACATAATTTCCCTTTCTTGCTGCATAATTTACACATACTTGCTGCATAATTTGGACCTCACTGGATGCATAATTCCATTGGGCCTGCTTACAACAATGAGGACTACAACATTTAGGAGTTACATGTCATTTATACTGGTAGGCATTATATGTTCAGTCTGGAGAAATACAAGCTCAAGATTTAAAACATAACATTGAGGTTGCGTTAACTAATAAGTAATATTTAGTATCCAAAAGAACTCTATTTATCAACCTTAGAATAATGAAAGATCAGAGAAAAGCAATAACGTTGCTATTTGATTTTGGTTCACAGCTCACTGTGCTATATTAGGATTTTATGTTATGAACTACAATTAACAAAAGGGTCCATGTTACAAAAACAGTAACTCACTGAGCTTTCTACATAAAAAAATTCAAAATACAACCCCCTGCCCTCCCACACATTCACACACAAACACACGTCCCTAGAGCTTGAGAGCTTGGCCCCTGGTAAGGTGACACCATCCCCTGAACAAAAGCCGAATGCCATTCCCTAGGCAGTGGCAGGAGGAGCCCCATCAAATGCTGTTACTGCACAGAGAGGGCCATTATCATTCTGTATGTGATAATCGACCAGCAATGAGAATGAAAATGGGCTGATAGAAGTCCGTGGAAGGGCTGCTTCAGGCCCTTGAGTTCAAAGCAGGAGTGCGAACTGGCCCCTGTAGTGAGAATCTCAGACCTCTGAGGCTTCTTGCAGTAGGAGAGCACGAGTTGCTCCAATGTCCAGGATTACGGACAAAAAAACGTCTGTGAAAGGGATCATCACGGACTATGGGCAAGAGGCCCAAAAAACAGACAGCCTGTGAAATTTCGGGTTAAGTTAGTCACCCTATTTAGCCATAAAGGACATACCTCGACACCCGAACCACTGCTCGCACTCTCTGCTCTCTCTTACTCTTCTCTTTCACCCGCCGTCTTGGTCTTGCCTCTGCCTTTCAATTTTGTGCATCTTTTTTTTTTATATATATATTTTTATTGGAAAGATTGACAGGCAAAATCACTGTTATTCATACAATCCCACAATTCAGGTTACATTTAGCTTCATATTAGGAGTCAAGTTCAATTAGAACATACAGATTACATATTTTGCTCCCCATCCCTATTCCTGCGTATCTCTAACTCCACCACAGGTGACACACAAATATCCATTTGGACCACTTCCTGTCCCATTTCTTCGGGCATCCTCTCGCAATAAACACTTCTTTCCCAGCTATCATACACTTATCGAACTCCCTCTTCCACACCGCTACTTCAGGCGGCCGCACTCCACCCCACCCCCTAGCAATTTCCCTTTTTAATAGTGTGAAGCCTAATGTTGCAAACTGTTGTTCAGTCTCCGTAAGATCCGTTGCCTCCCATATGTTGAGCAGGCCTAGTCGTGGTGTAAAGGTAAGTGTCTTTCCCAGGGCGGAATGCATATGTGTTGCGATTCTGTCCCATCTGCTCTGCACCATCGGGCATTCCCATATCATATGGTAAAAGTAAGCTGACTGCCAGCAGCCCTGTAAGCAGAGATCATCTGGCCTAGACCCAATCCTTTCAAGAGTGACCCCAGTCAGATATGAGCGATGGAAGATACGGAGTTCAATAAGGCGGAATCTAGGTGTGATCGCAGCCTCTCTGGGAGACATTAACGCTTGCCTCCAATCTCCTTCTTCAATTACCCCTAGGTCCCTTTCCCATTTCTCCTTAAGCTCTCCGAAAGAGTCTGGCATATTATTACTAAGTTTCCTATAAGTGAGGGAGATCGCCTTGGTGTGCAACTGTCCATCTAACAACCGGTGCTCCTGAGGAGAAGACTCTGGTATATCGACACAGCTAGGGAACGCCGCCATCAAAGCATGTCTTATTTGTAGATAGCGAAAGACCTCACTGGGCGGCAATCGGTAAGCCTTCTGTAGTTCCTCAAACCGAAGGATCTTACCCTTCTTAATCAAGTCACCCACCATCGAAATACTGATCATATCCCATTTAGTTTTAACACCTCCTCACAGGCCTCGGTTTTCCAGACTACTCCCCCGGTTACAGCTGGGGAGGGAGCCCGTATTTGGGCGGCTCTTGTCAACTCTCGCTCTCTGGTTAAGCACGCCCTAGAGGTTTATGAACTCCTTTCGGAGGACCAATATGATCTCTTGTTTTTGACTGAGACTTGGTTTAACGAATCCTCGGCCCCTATGGTTGAGTTGGCAATCCCCAGGGGGTTTAAGATTATCAGGGTAGATAGGAAGGTGGGCAGGGGTGGAGGTTTAGCAGTGGTGTATAGAGATTCCTGGACTCTAGGAATTGAAGGGGGTGAATTTTTGGACTTTTCTATCCCCCTCGGCCCTCACTTTACGCACAGGGGGACACTTGTCTATAGGCCCCCGGGTTCTTCTGGAGCGTTCTTGAAAGCCCTTGATGAGATCATTGTCCCTAGGGCTTTACACTTCTCCAGCTTTCTACTACTGGGAGACTTTAACATACATTTTGACTGCCCGTCCGGGGCCGATACGATTGAACTATCGGACTCCCTGAAATTGGCACAACTTACTCAATGGACTAACTCCCCCACACACATCGGAGGACATATCCTTGATTTGGTGTGCTTTAACTTTCCCCTGTCTGGTATCCATCCTCTTCAAATACCCTGGTCCGATCACTCCCTGATTCAGTTTTCCTGGTCTATTGCTAAGCCTGTGGTTCTTTTAAAGTCCCCTTTAAGTAAACCCTCTCAGAGGATTGATGCTCCTGTCTTCGGCAGGGTTCTGTCTAACTCCCGGCCTTCTGCCAATGTGACACTGGAGGGTGCTATAATGAATTTTACTAACTGGATTACCCAGGTGGTGGAGTCTGTCACTCCTCTCCTCCCCGATAAGCGCGTTTGAAATGCACCATCTAAACCCTGGTACTCCAGCAATCTTAGAGCATTAAAGCACTCTTGTAAAAAACTTGAACGTGGCTGGAGACTAAATTATTGTCCTTTGGCAAAAACTATACTCAGAAAAGCCCAGAGGAAGTATTATGGAGCTATTAAGGAGGCTAAAAGCCTTTTCTTTACTGAGCGCATTGCCAGCTCTAGAAATAACTCAAAGGAAATATTTTCCATTGTACAGAGCTTTCTCAATCCTGTTGCAGAGCGGATTGATCTACCTGTTTCGGCAGAATGGTGTGAGGAACTGTCTGACTTTTTTATTGACAAAATCCAGGCCATACAGGATTCTCTAAGTTCACCAGTTCCCTCTCTGCCTGCCCCCTCACTAACGGTTTTTCAGCCGATTACTCCGAAAGACTCTCTATCTATTCTTTCATCTCTCAAATCCGGATCTCCCTCCGATCCATGTTTTGCTAGACTGCTTGCTGAGGTGGCTGAGGTAGTTAATCCGGAGGTGAATTCAATCATAAACCTATCACTTCAGACCAGCGTTGTTCCCAAGGTATGGAAGGAGGCCAAACTTATACCACTCTTGAAAAAGCCCTCCTTAGATCCTAACATCCCTGCCAGCTGTCGCCCTATTTCTTTACTTCCGGCGGTGGATAAGATTTGTGAGAAAGCAGTTTTTAGGCAACTATCCACTTTCGTTGAGTCATCAGGTGCCCTCCATCCTGCTCAATCCAGATTCAGAGCCTCCTATAGCACCGAGACCGCTCTTGTGGAAATATCGGAACCCATAAGGGAGTGTTTAGACGGGGCGGCAGAGCGGCGCTGATTTTATTGGACCTCTCTGCCGCCTTCGATACAGTCCCCCACCAACTACTCCTCTCTAGGCTCTCCAACATTGGCGTGTCTGGGCAGGCCTGGAAGTGGCTTGAATCTTTTCTTGCAGATCGCACACAGCAGGTCTGGATGCCCCCTTTCTCTTCCACCCCCGCACTGTGGCCACCGGAGTCCCTCAGGGCTCGACTTTGAGCCCCCTGCTTTTTAACATTTACGTTTCCCCCCTGATCTATCTAGCGGAGGAGCTGGGTGCAAAAGTCATCGCATATGCGGATGACACTCAGCTCCTCTTTACCTGGAAGGAGGGGGATACATCTCCTTCAGCTGCCCAGTGCTGCCTTGCAGCGGTCTTTGGTTGGCTGGCCCGGGCTCAGCTGAAATGTAATGAGGGTAAATCAAAGGTTCTCCTCTATAGCCCTTTTCCATCATCCTTTAAGGAGACTTTGTGGCCCCCTGAGTATCCCCAGCCGTTGTCATCTGGCAATCCTGCAAAAAACCTAGGGATCTGGTTTGAGGAGGATCTTCGTTTTTCCACTCAAATAAAGCGATTGGCAGGGGTATGCTTCGGTATTCTAAAATCTCTTAAGAAGTTCTTCCCTTTGCTACCTCGTTCTGCTAAGGAAATGGTCACTCGGGCATTGATCTTATCCCGTATTGACTACGCCAATGGCTTATACGTCGGACTCCCGGGATACCAGTCAAAGAAATTGCAAGTGATTCAGAAAGCGGCGGCCAGGGTTCTGCTGCAAATCCCTGGGCGCACAAGCATGAAGCAGCATTTACGCGACTTGCATTGGCTGCCTGTTGTCCACCGCATTCAGTTCAAGGCCCTTACGCTGGCTCATAGAGCCTTGCATGGTCTTGGCCCGGTCTATCTCCAGAGGCGCTTTTCCTTCTCACGCCTTCTAGAAACCTTCACTCTACCACTCAGCGCCTGACCACTGTTCCCCGCTTCCGCAGGGTTCGGTTAGGGGGTAGCTCCCTCTCTGTTAAGGCTGCAGTGGCCTGGAATTCCCTTCCACTGGAGCTGCGCAATATCCAGGACACTATGCTATTTAAGAAACAGCTGAAGACCTTCCTTTTTAATCAATCCATCTAAATATGCTGCTTGTTGTTATGGTTCACCTCCGCGCCGGGACACTCTTGAGTATCCGTGCACGATATAAATGTTTAATAACATAACATAACATAACTTATCGAATCCCGGGTTATGGCAAAGCATACACAGCTTCTGTGAATACCACAGCGGCGTCATTCTAGTGAGCCTGTCTGTCCAAACTAAACGAGAATTGGCCAATCTCCATATCTGCAGCATGTGTTGAGTGGGGCCTACAAACTGCTTTCTCCTTGTACAAGAGTAAAGTGCCCCAAGATAGCCAGATCTATCCAACTGATATCTATCTAGAGCACATGCGGAATCATCCGGTGGGATATATCTCCACCTATTCACAGTCACCAGTTGTGAGGCCCAGTAGTACATCCGTATATCAGGCAACGTGATGCCTCCATCATACCATCCCTTCACCAATTGCTGAAGCGCTATCCTCTGGGCTTTCCCATCCCAGAGCAGTGTACGCACCTCCCCCTCCATTGCATTAAAGTAGGCATCTGGAACTCTATGTGGGCAGTTTCGTAAAATATATGAAAACCGCGGAAGAGCAAGCATTTTAAAAAGGGCAGCACGGCCAACCAATGACAATGGCAGAGATCCCCAATGCTGGACATCGGCTCGCAACCGTGTCAACAAGGGCGCTAAATTACGACCATCAAAGAGGGCCAGATCTGGCGTGACAAAGATTCCCAATTATCTAAAACCATCCTCCGTGACCATCAGAGCACAGTCTTTTGAAAGACGCAGGGTCTGTCCGTGAACCACATACAATACTGACTTGCCCCAATTAATAGCGTACCCTGAATACTTTCCAAAATTTGTAAAAATATTAAAGACCATATGAATGGACCTGTAGGGGTTCGCAATATATAACACTATATCATCTGCGTAAAGTGATATTCTATCTTCACAATCATGGGACCACCACAGACCCCTGGTCATAACATCCCGCCGTATCCATGTCGCCAATGGCTACAGCATAAGCGCAAACAACAGTGGCGACAGAGGGCAGCCCTGCCTGGTGCCTCTTCGGAGAGAGAACTGCCTGGATGTGTAGTTGTTCACTCTGACCTGCCCCGATATGTCCGTATAAAGCATTTTGTGCCTCTTTGATCTATTTTTCTGCATCCGTTAATTCTGCCTCACCACTGTCTTTCTGCCTTTAGCTCTAGACTTATGTAGTTTTTGCTCTATTTATCTCTAACTTTGCTGCGTTTTGCCACTACTTTCCTTGCCCTTTTCACCCACTTTTTGCTCTGCTAAGCCACTGTCTGCCTTATTTGATCTCATATGTGCCTTTTTGCCCCATGTTTACCATTGCTTTCTTCTGTCTCCCCGTGCTCGCTCACTGTCTCTTTCACTTGCACTCATCACATTCTTTGCCACTGCTTTCCAGTGCTGTACCCTCTATTCTTGCATTTGTTCTCTCTTTTCAGCATTTTACTCTGTTGCTGTCTCTATTTTATTTTGTTGTGCATTTTTGTTATGTTGTTTTCATTTTCTTTTTAGTGCCTTCTACATCTGCTTTCTCTTTCACTCTTCTGCACTCTCCTTCCACCACTCCTTACCTCCTCCTCAATACCCATACACCTTTCCCAGCCCTGCCCACCACCTCTGCCCTCCTCCCTCTTCCCATGGTACATATAGTTCCAAATAGCACCGAAGGCACTTTGAGCTTTATAGTTACTTTCTAAAATGTTAATTGGAAGATCTCAATAGAAAATAACCCATTGTTGGTTGAAAGTCAATGTAGAGAAATGGATGTGGATTTTACAATTTCGGCATATCTTAGAAGATTTCATAAAATACAATGTAAAATGTGATTTGCACCAGTAAATACAAGCATTTGCAATGCAGTAAGTCTCACATTTCTTAAAGTTAGAGCTGTTGGTGTTGAAAATGACAATGTTTTTACTTTTGCGTTTTTATTTGCAGTGGAGTGGTCATATTGGCACAGCGCTGTTGCCATTGCTGCAGCACTGGAGAATGAATCAATGGGAAATAGGTTATGAAGGTGGGTAGATTAGAGTGATATGCTGCCTTAAAAAGAAATGACATCCTGGAAAAAGCAAACACTTATAGGGAATGCAAGATCAAGTAAAGCATGTGAAATTTAAGCAAGAACAACTCACAGACTGCTGTGACATACTGCTGGCAATGGTAAGCCACAGGGAGATGCAGCTCCGAGGCTGCAAATAAAATATAAAGTGCATTGCCTGTAAAATGGGTACCGTGCTGAGAGTTTAAGTATGTTGTAAGTCAAAAATATCCTGGAAAAAGCAAACAGTGCTAGGGTATGCAAGATCAAGTAAGGCATGTGAAATGTAATCAGAAACAACATGGTTACAGCAGGGCTCACAGATTGCTATGATGTGCAGCTGGTGATGGAAAGTTACAGGGAGATGCGTCTCCGAAGCAGCAACTAAAATATAAAGCACATAGCTTGAAAAATGGGTGCTGCGCTGAGAGTTAAACTATGTTGAAAGTTAACAGCATCCTGGAAAAAAATTATAGGGAATGCAATATCAAATAAAGCAGAAACAACATGATTACCATGGGGCTCGCAGACTGCTGTGATGTGCCGCTGGAAATGGAAAGGTACAGGGAGATGTAGGAGTGAACCAATGCCTAGCAGCAGGCAGGATTACACTCCTTATAGGAAGTACAGCAGGTCTTCCAGGCAACGCTTGCGTGCTGCCTAGGCTCAACCGAAAAAAAATCATACTCTGCCTATGAGGTTTATTTGTTGTGGACAATGGTTTTGCAGCAATTTTCTGAATATCACATGCTTTGATCAAACTTCCTATGGGAATTGTGTGTGTGTTGATAATTTCCTCTTTAGCCTCAATGCCCAGGAGCATCCATTGCCCTGGTTCCCAATCCACAGGGGGCACAGAAACAGCCATTACCAATGTACCTTTCTTAAGGGATAGGGGTTCCAATGATTGGTGTATTGCAGTAAGTTCTCCTGCTGTAGAACCCTTTTGTCCTGTACAGGTCTCAATCAATGTTTATGCAAGTACTACCTCATGTAGAATGTGCATTTATTTGCAGTTTTAAATAGCGCAAACTAGACCCAAATGTATTGGAGCTCTTAACATGAGCATCATTTATGTTACACAAGAACAAATACTTTTTTTAGGCAAGGTAAGACTAAGTGATTTGCTCAAAATCACAGGATGGTGCGCTGACACTGAGACTCAAACCTGGTTCCCCAGTTTCAAAGTTGGCAGCTCTGGCAGTTACACCATATCCTCTCCCCATCTTTTTGGTGATGGGGACAAAGTTTAACATCATAACTCATGCAGTTCAGTTTCTCATGTCCTGTCCTCTAGGCTAGTCCTGTCATATATGCCCCCTTTTTACATACATTGTCCCATCCACACGACAATAACAGTTCTGAACAGGTGATATTTTACCTAGTAGCTTGCTCCTATCTCTACGACACCAGGCTCTTACTATTTTATCATAATCCCTGTACCTGATGTACTTAAACATGTCCTCAGGCACTGCATAATTATTCTGCATTAAGGCACCGCTTTTTTCATACTTGGCTAACAAGCCCGCTGTGCATGATCACATTGTTTTAGAAAAACATTTATGATTGCTTGAAAAAAATATCGATTCTAGAAGGAACCCTGGAGTGACCACTCTAGTATATAAAACCCTTATTCTGCCCAGCAAATTAGAGGAGAATTTCTTCCATGCTGACAAGGGGTCCTGCATGCTGAATCTTTGTTACACAGTGGTCTGACATCCCTTGCGGGGTGTCATACTCGGAGCCGAAATTGTGTCCTTAATTTTCGACCATCAGTTGAGGAGGTTGGTTCTTCCCTAGGGGATTCTTGGCTATATAAACATATACCTATGCACATATACCTGCTACACCTACAAATCTAGGCACTCACTCAAATTACATAGGGTGCATTATAGGAGTATGCAAGTGCTACTTTCTTATCTGAACTGTATTTGTTCATCTTCTTAGCACTATGGTAGAAATGCATCTACTGTTGACTATATTAGTACTTGCGATTTATTTGGTATACTTCTGTCTCCTGATTGTCGCATCAAATATGCTTTACGCAAGTTTGACGCTGGACCAATAAATACTTATTGAAATGTCCTAATGGCTATCCTGTGTATATCCTGAGAATAAGTAAGCACTAGTTACTGAGCGAAAGGTACAGTACTGTTTTCCATGATACCTGAGGAATCAGGGTTGCTATGTTCAGGGGATGCCAGAAACTACCTACGCTGCTGTAAGATACAGGGGGGTGGTGGTGGCACAGTAGAGCTAGCTGGTCTAACGGCTAACGTATCCTGTGGGGGTGTCCCGAATCAATTTGGACACCAAACCCTCAGTTTATGTCATCCAAAACGCACAAGTCCCGGGGATTCCTTGGAGCTACACAACAAGGCGCCGTCAACGTTGGTTTGGTTCTTATATTAACAGTTAAAATCCGAGTAGTTCAGTCATGCTTTTCCAGAAAGCCCTACTCACACTTTTCAGAGATGTCTGAAGTGGGATGGGAGATCCGCCTCAGGTGAACAGATTCACCCTGTGTATTGGCTGAAGGTTTAAATAAGCTTGTAAGGATAAAAGTATCCCACATTGTGAAAAACCCCTAATTGCTACAAACATTTATTCTTCTCCTTTTGAGAATGCCTAACAATGCGAGTGGTGGTTCGGTCTCGAGGGAAGACAAATTTGAAAACGCTCTCAACATTACAGAAAATTGCAGACATGCAGTAACTATACATTTGTTAGAACACGGCGTACCCGCAATAGGTGGCTGTGTTACCTTCGCTAGTGAGACACACGAGGTGTTCGGATCAGAGGTATTCTATTCTTGGGTCAAGGTCTGCCAGCCGATCCACAGACTAAATTGATTCACACATACAAATGTAGTTGAACTACCGGAGGAATACATTCCACACGAAGACATTGAAGTCCTGTTAACTTACCAGCAACACAGAAACCGGTTTAAAGGTGCCCTCCCACACACAACATCTGCCGTAAGACTTGGTCCACTTAGCATAGAAGGAACAGCCTGGCCGGTCTTAGCGACATACGCTCCACATCCTGAGACAGATACACTACCAGTGGATGAAGTCCGTACAATATACAAAGACATAGTACGGCTATACAGACACAGTGCTCAGTTCGTCGTGGGAACATTAACAGTCCAACCTGCGAGAAATGCTCCAGTTTGTCCACTCAGACCACACTTACAATTAGCCCACAGACATTAAAATCAGTAATGGGGACAATCTCCTCCAAACTGGAGCAAAGTCCGTTTTGGACAGCTGGAAGCAGTATTTCCCCATATGGGTCCACAGGAAAAACATAGAATGCTAGGGGGGCGGAGCTTGCCGGCAACGATGGCGGACGCTTGAAGTGAGAGCTCGGCGCCGTCACTCCTAACTATCCTGAATTAATCCTTATATAGCTGAGCCCCGAGGGAAGCGACGCAGTCTCCCCGCCCCCGGGGGGAGCCTGACTGCAGCTGTGAAGCCGTGGGGAAAATCTGAGCCTCCGCGGCGGAGAACGAACCTGGTCAGGCATCGCGGTGGACTAGGCCGCTAGGCTGGGCACTCGCCTAGAACTCACCCCGGAGTGCGTCACTCGACGTGCGGCCAACGGAACGGCCTAAGACGCGGAGGGCTCGGACCCCAAGGTTGGACCGAGCATTGGAAGCGAGATACAGCAGCGGCTGCTGACCCTACCCCCCCCAACGTATGTGGTAGGGACTACAGACAATAGCTTGCCCCTGCAGTGCTGAATCAACTATTGGGGAGAGACGACCGGTAACGGCGTGGCGCTATTACACTTGGGGGATACTGCACCGAGGGAGCTGACTACCTGGAGCGCAGCGGCGACAGACCCAAAGGGCGAATGAATAGTGATCTCCACACAGTCCAACTGTGCGACTCTTGGCCTTCACGGCGCAGGAGAGAGCGGTGTTACGCCCGAATCCCGGATGAGGCCTGGTGCGGCCAGGGCGAGCTGGCGTTAGTCCCGCACGTGGCAGAGAGCCCGGCTGTGGGCTGTCCTCTCTCGGGGCCTGACAGTTGGGGAAGCTGAGCCACAATGGAGGGCATCCATTGAGCTGTGGACGATTGAGAGACTCGCAGTGCTTTATCAGAGCTAGCCAAAGCAACTGGAAAGCCCACGACGAAAACCCACTCGGTGGTTACTGAAGGGGACAATATGGGCAAAGGAGATAAGACGCAGTCCAAGCTGGCGTTTGAACAGCGCAGAGCGCGGCCTCCGGAAACACAGGAATCCTCGCCTACGCAGCAGAGCAAAGGCCCGGAGAGCTCGTTTTACGCGGACATCAAGGGGCTCCTAGTCACCATGGAGAAAAGCCTTCAGGACAGCATGACCGCAATAGGTACGAAAATAGATGCTCTTACTTATGGACCGAATGTCGGAGAGAGT
This sequence comes from Lissotriton vulgaris, assembly GCF_964263255.1. Lineage (NCBI taxonomy): Eukaryota > Metazoa > Chordata > Amphibia > Caudata > Salamandridae > Lissotriton > Lissotriton vulgaris. The sequence continues at coordinate 71,455 of NW_028247700.1, read as the reverse complement.
GTACAAACACGCAGAGAGACTGGATATGTCCGAAAGGCGCCTGACTGATGTGGAAGTGACCCAAATGGACTTGGATAAAGATCGCAAACAGATGGGGAAGCTTCTCCAGGTCATACAGGATAAATCTGAAGATTTAGAGGCTCGCTCTCGGCGCTCAAATATTCGAATTACGGGCGTTTCAGAGACGACACAAGTGGGGAAAATGGAACTGTTCGTGGAAAAACTGCTAATCACGCTGCTAGGTGTTGATGTCTTTTCGCCCATGTTTATAGTGGAAAGGGCGCATCGCTCGTTGGGCCCACGGCCGTGCCCGGGCGCCTCCCCGAGACCATTTATCGCAAAACTCCTGAACTACAGGGACAGGGACACTGCTCTGCGACTGGCCAGAGAAAAAGGGAAACTGCAATACGAGGGGTCATCGATTTCTTTGTACCCGGACTTCACGGCGAGGGTGCAAGAGGAACGCCGTCACTTTGCCCCATACAAGCAGCAGATACGCGATCTAGGGTTGGATTACGCCATGTTGTACCCAGCAAAGCAATTCTTAAACAACAAGGGACCCCAATCAAGTCAAACAGGGACCTCGGGGAACAATTTTATGGAAACAACAGTGGTCCCATGCTTATGTGATGCAACAAACAAAATAAATATAGACGAAATCGCTTCTATATTTTCAGAAGGACATGTCCAGCCGGACAGAGGTCTTCCAGGTTTACTTAATAAACACAGTATTTCAACAAATAAGATGTCAGGAGTACCTTCCACACTGCCCCTGTGTGGTACAAAGCCTGTGCCCGACACTAACGGGGTGAACACAAGTGGAGATAGTAGGAAAGGTTCAAGGCAAAACAAACGTTTTTTCTGTTTACATATAAATTTGTACAGAAAATATCACGCTGCACCATTACATAAAATCAAACAATCAGATTTGTATCGGGTGCATAAGCAAGTCAACGGCGTTTCGGTTTCATCAAAAAATCATAGAAACCATCATCAGGACATTTAAATACTTTGCCTTTAAATTAAACCTCAATTTTGCCGAGGTATAGCATGTTTGGGCATCGAAAGTCAGTACCGTCAAGATGCCCGTTTTTAAACTTGGCCAGTCACCCACAATGGAGCGTCAGGTAATGCCGGTTTACACAGTCGTAAACGGGCGACGCCAGGACAAGCCGATAGTTACGGTCATGGAGTGTCGCCAGGGACACACTCCATGACCGTAACTACAGGGGCAGTGTGGAAGGTACTCCTGACATCTTATTTGTTGAAATACTGTGTTTATTAAGTAAACCTGGAAGACCTCTGTCCGGCTGGACATGTCCTTCTGAAAATATAGAAGCGATTTCGTCTATATTTATTTTGTTTGTTGCATCACATAAGCATGGGACCACTGTTGTACCCAGCAAAGCTGCGCATCAATCGACAAGGGCATTCTCATTTCTTCCCTGACCCAAAGGAACTGCAGAAAGCATTGAAAACGTGGTCGAAGGACAGACGGAATAGTTCTAGGGGCCAGGATGGAGAACAAGACCTTGCCAGCGGCTTGGAAGACCAGGAGTAGTACGCTAGCGCTGCTGCCACTTCTTCACAGACTCCTGCATTTCAAGGGGTGTGAGCCCTTGGGAAAAAGACAGTATGATGCCGGATTGGGGCCCTTTGGCATGCTGAGATTCGGACGGGGCCTACTACCTGCAGGACTGCCAGGGTGGTGACCACGCGGAGCCCTGGTGAGATCATTACAAGTTATACTGTTGTTGCCTCCACTGTATATATATTCTGATCTAGTTGACTACAGAAAACTCAATAAGGTGTTAAGCTACCATAGACGCCATAATATTGATATAGCACTCTTGCAGGAAACGTACTTACCACTCACGAGTAAAATGCTGCACACCAGGGGCCTAGCAGGGCGTATAGCAGCAGCTGGGTTCACCACACATGCGAGGGGAGTTATCACATGGGTAAACCCGAAAACAAACATCCAGATACAGACGTTGGGTGTGGACACTGAGGGCAGTTATGTTATAGCGTCCTGTAAGAGTCTGGGTATGGATCTGCTAGTTGTCAATACTTATGGCCCCAACTACGACTCCCCTGAATTCTTTGACACACTGGCCGGTGAGATAGCTAGACACTGCAACCCACATGTACTCTGGGGTGGGGACTTTAATTTAACGCTTAACCCGGACATAGATAGATCATCGGGCCCCCCCCGAAGACCCTCGGCAGCCGCACAATCGCTCACAGGTTCATACCCCCCACTGTCGTTGCTAAATGTAGACACCAAATTGTACGCTAAAGTCCTGGCAACTAGGCTGGCGTTGTTGGCCCCTGACTTAGTGGCCCCAGAACAAGTGGGATTCAAACCATCCAGAAATCTGACATACAATATCAGGACAGTGCTAGGAACCATCCAACACGTCATGCAGGATGTACCGGCGGTGGTGCTTTTCCTAGATATGGAGAAGGTGTTCGACTCCGTAGAATGGTCGTTCCTCCTTCAGGTGCTACAATGTATGGGACTTGGCGAACCCTTCATTCAAATGGTGGGCGCGCTTTACGACGGACCTTCGGCAAGGGAGCGTGTGGGCAACGCGATCTCCCACCCCCTTTACATAGGCAGGTGTACCCATCAGGGATGCCCATTATCCCCCTTGCTATACGCACTAGCAGCTGAGCCTCTGGCTTGTGCACTGAGAGAGTATCACAGCCACGAAGGTAGACGCTTCCCCACGAATAAAATAGTTGTGTCCATGTACGCAGTTGATACGCTATTATACGCACTTGACCCTGCTACCACACTTCCCCCACTTCTGAGAGAGGTGGTTCGTTTTAGAGCGCTATCAGGACTCAAGGTTAACTGGGCAAAATCGGTGGTGCTGCCACTGACTCCGGTGACCAAACAAGTGGAGACCGAGTTCCCTGTCCAGTGGACTGAGGACCCGATCAGGTACCTGGGGATTCAGATCCACACAGATCCGGACCTGCTCATCAGCCAGAACTACGGGAGAGCGGTCAGTAGGCTGGAGGACGATGTAGAGATCTGGAGTAAACTGCCTCTTACATTAATGGGCCGTATAGCCATTATGAAGATGGTAGTACTACCGAGATTCTTGTTCCTTTTCAACGACCTGCCAATAGTGCTCTCCAAAGCCTTCTTTCAACGCCTGACGAGCCTTATGATAAATTTGCCATGGGCGAGGAAGCAGCTGAGAGTCAAATGGACAACGCTCACCCTGCTGTACAGCATGGGGGGCTTAGCAGCGCCGGACCTTGAATTGTACTACAGGGCGGCCCAGGCATCCCACCTCCATACCTGGGTTCATGGCGACAGACAGATTCCGCATGTCCGGATGGAGCGCCTATTTGCGCATCCGCTGCAACTCCCAGCAACGGTCTGCAAGCTGCAGGATCGTCGAACGGGAATACTGGACTCCATCTCCTCCACCAATCACGCTTGGCACTCTCTCCTGCTTCGCCAGGGAGGGGCGACACTATACTCGCCGCAGATGCCGATGGAATGGATGCTTTGGCTCCCGCCCATGGCTGAAAGGGCAGTCATAAAGGAACTAGCGAAACTGGGACTAAGTAAAGCGGGCGATCTATTCCAAGACGGTGTAGTCAAAACCTGGGAACAAATACGAGGAGATGGAAGCGAACCTCCGCAGCTCCAACGCTTCCACTTTCATAGAACCCGGAGTGCCCTCATGGAGATTCTGGGCCCAGACATGGCGGAGCCTCCGGATGTCCCTGAACTGACATATGTAATTAAACGCAAGGAGCCTAAGAAGCTCCTAACAAACATTTACAGTATAGCCAGGTCACAAGGTGTGCACCAACTCATGAAGGCCAGGTTAGACTGGCAGAGAGACCTAGAAGTCACACTGGACGATGCGACATGGCGCTATTGCTGTGAGAATACGAAGCGTATCACTCTCAATGGGAAGCATTGGCTCATACACTACAAGTTCCTTCAAAGGGTGTATTACACCCCGGAAAGGCTCCACAGATATGGTCTACGACAAGAGACGAACTGCGAAAGGTGTCATGCGGCGGATGCTGACTTCCTGCATTTAGCGTGGGTCTGCCCGGGCATACAGGCATTCTGGCGTGAAGTATTTGCGGAAATTAGCAAAATATTGGAGGTTGACTTGGACATAGACTCGGGCATAGCACTCATAGGCAACTCCAGGGGGCTCCCGGGTGTGATACGTAGGCTCACGGACATGGGGATGCTAATGGCCAGGAGAGTAGTGGCCCAGTGCTGGATGAGAGGTCCTTTACCAACTAAGGCTAGATGGGCACAGGACATGCTGGGTACACAGTCAAAATATCGAGTAGGAAATATCGACCTACCATAATATCGAGTCTGAAATATCGAAGGAGCATAATATCGAAGTCAAAAATATCGTAGGACAGAATATCGACCCAAGGTAAGTAATATCGAAATTCTTAATATCGATGTAAGTAATATCGAAGTTAGTAATATCGATAGCATATATATCGATGTTACTAATTTCGATGACACTAATATCGTTAATTGTATTATTTTATAGTTTTTTATTATGTATGTGTTATATGTTTAACTTAAGTATTTAAAATAATTACTATTATATGTGCATTAATTTTATATAATAATACATTAATTTATAAGAAAATTGTATGTTTTAGTACCGGAGCGGGTTGTGGGTTTATAGGGGAATAGGGTGGGAAGTAATTTAATTATGGTAAATTGATTATTAAGTAGTGGATTTATTAATACATTATAATTAATTGGTAATTATTTGAAAATAATAGGAAAATAATTATAATTAATTTATTAATTGATATATATGTTCTGTAGCGGGTTGTGGGTTTATAGGGGAATAGGGTGGGAAGTAATTTAATTATGGTAAGCTGATTAATAATTAGTAGGATTAATTAATTAATTATAATTAATTGCTAATTATTATTAATTAATTGGAGAAAAAAATTAATTGATTAATTGATATATATTTTCTGTAGCGGGATGTGGGTTTATAGGGGAATAGGGTGGGGAGTAATTTAATTATGGTTAATTATTTAATAATTAGTAGGAATTATAAAATAAATGTAATTAATTGGTAATTAATTTTAATTAATAGTTAATTAATTTTAATTATTTGCTAATTATTTTTCATTAATTCATAAATGGATAAATGTATTATGTTGTGGGTAGTGGTTTTATAGGGAAATATAGTGGGAAGTAAAGTAAATTTAATTAATTAATAATGTATTAAAACTAATTGTATTGTTAATAATATAATTGTTAATTAATTATTAATTGGTAATAAAATATTATGAAATGGTATTATTTTAAAATTATTTTAGGTAAAATATATTTTGCTAAGCATGTGTTTTATAATTAAGTATAGGTATTGTATATGGTTTATATTTATTTAATAGTTTATTTTTTTATAATTACAAAAATCGTTTATTTATAAGTATGTTATTTTAACCCTTATACTATCCAACACTTTCCCTACTGTTGCACTCTTTGGAGTTGGAATAGTATTTTTTACCCCTACGCTATCCAACGCTTTCCCTACTGTTGCACTCTCTGGAGTGGGAATAGTAATTTTTACCCCTACGCTATCCAACGCTTTCCCTACTGTTGCACTCTCTGGAGTGGGAATAGTAATTTTTACCCCTACGCTATCCAATGATTTCCCTACTGTTGCACTCTCTGGAGTGGGAATAGTAATTTTTACCCCTACGCTATCCAACGATTTCCCTACTGTTGCACTCTCTGGAGTGGGAATAGTAATTTTTACCCCTACGCTATCCAATGCTTTCCCTACTGTTGCACTCTCTGGAGTGGGAATAATAATTTTTACCCCTACGCTATCCAACGATTTCCCTACTGTTGCACTCTCTGGAGTGGGAATAGTAATTTTTACCCCTACGCTATCCAAAGCTTTCCCTACTGTTGCACTCTCTGGAGTGGGAATAGTAATTTTTACCCCTACGCTATCCAATGCTTTCCCTACTGTTGCATTCTCTGGAGTGGGAATAGTAATTTTTACCCCTACGCTATCCAATGCTTTCCCTACTGTTGCACTCTTTGGAGTGGGAATAGTAATTTTTACCCCTACGCTATCCAATGCTTTCCCTACTGTTGCACTCTCTGGAGTGGGAATAGTAATTTTTACCCCTACGCTATCCAATGCTTTCCCTACTGTTGCACTCTCTGGATGGGAATAGTAATTTTTACACCTACGCTATCCAACGTTTTCCCTACTGTTGCACTCTCTGGAGTGGGAATAGTAATTTTTACCCCTACGCTATCCAACGTTTTCCCTACTGTTGCACTCTCTGGAGTGGGAATAGTAATTTTTACCCCTACGCTATCCAATGCTTTCCCTACTGTTGCACTCTCTGGAGTGGGAATAGTAATTTTTACTCCTACGTTATCCAACGCTTTCCCTACTGTTGCACTCTCTGGAGTGGGAATAGTAATTTTTACCCCTACGCTATCCAACGCTTTCCCTACTGTTGCACTCTCTGGAGTGGGAATAGTAATTTTTACCCCTACGCTATCCAACGCTTTCCCTACTGTTGCACTCTCTGGAGTGGGAATAGTAATTTTTACCCGTACGCTATCCAACGCTTTCCCTACTGTTGCACTCTCTGGAGTGGGAATAGTAATTTGTACCCCTACGCAATCCAACGCTTTCCCTACTGTTGCACTCTCTGGAGTGGGAATAGTAATTTTTACCCCTACGCTATCCAACGCTTTCCCTACTGTTGCACTCTCTGGAGTAGGAATAGTAATTTTTACCCTTACGCTATCCAACGTTTTATATAATTAATTGTAAAAAAATTAAATGTTTATTTTATTTTATATATTACTTACATTTTATTTATGTTATTGTTTTATGTTTGTAAATGTATTAGTAATTTAGAATATATTTTATTAATTTATAAATTAGTAAAATAATTATTAATACTTATTGTTCAGTACATATATATTATATATTTACTGTATATATTTAATTAATGTATTATTAATATATATGTATTATTTATTAATTTTAAACATTATTAGATACTTTTAAATATGTATATTTTATTTATTAGTGTTATATACTTAATTTTACATTTATATATTAAAAGAAAAAAATCGATATTTTTAACATCGATATTTTTTACATCTATATAATTTTTTCGATATTTTTGTACTTACCATGTTGTAGATAGGATGTCGATATTATTGCCCTCGATATTGTTGACTCCATATTCTTGTAGGTCGATATTTATGAGGTCGAAATTCTGTCAGTGATCCGACATGCTGTACTGTAGCACACAGACGGAGACGTACAGCGAATTACTACCCCCAAAAAGCTGCCCAAAAAACTTCTGGGCCCTATACCAGACTTACTTGCAGGAACAGCAAAAGGAGACCGTAAGCACCGCAGATAATGTTTCCCTGGGATAGGAGGCAGGGGGCCAAAACCGACATTACACTAGGTGCTTTAGACGGAGTGATGGGACGGGAGTAGATGTGAGAGTGCTACCATTGGAGAGGACAGTGGGGGGGAGCGAACAGAGTGAGGGGCGAATTGGCGAGACGACTCTATTGGGAACATACTGCACGCACAGCCAGGTCGAGACACCGCATCAGGCAAGATAGATAGATAACCTGAACGCAAAAGGGGTACGTTTCCCTAGAGATTACATGTGAGGATGCGTAAGGGATCAGGAGACAGGTTAGGCTACCACACTTTCGGACAAATCGGAGCAGCGCGGGAGGTCCTTCTGCGGCTAAGGGTGGGAAGGGGGCGGGATGTTGACGGCACTATTGGGCTTACATCAGTTTGTTTTTTGACACGAGCCTTCAAGTATTGTTGTTAGATAGATAGGATATACAGCGGGGGAGCAATGGATAATACAGAGGGTGAAAAGCTAGAAAATGCACATGCACAATGCAACCGGCAATGCTGGGATTACAACCGATTATTGATCAACTGTCATTTGGTAAACGCCGCCGGACCCCCGGGTTGTCGGCCGATGGGCTGTGTAACATAAGATCTAGATCTGCCTGATATGCTTGCGATGCGGCCGGCCCGAGAGGTTGTAGGCCTGAAGCTGTGTCAATTGAGTTTGTGCAATAAATTTTTTTTTAAAAACATAGAATGCTAACCATTTGCTTGCCAATGGGGTTGGTTCCCTCGATTGAGGATTGTACCACTTGGGGAACAATCTTTGCTGCTGTCTACATCAGAATAGACAGTACCCCTTCCGTAGCAGTCATTCCAGAACTATTGAAACAGATACAGAATGAGTATGGGGCAGGACCTGCCCTGGACTAGGTGGTTAAACTGATGGGTAATTTTGCCCAAGTCTCCACAATAATGCTATAAAAAAGGAGCGAGAGTTACCAAAAAATAATCGAAGAAACTTATGTTGCAATAGGTAGAGATAATTTGGGAGCAACACCAGGGAAACCACAAATGGCGGGTAGCGCCGACAAGGACAACTCGCAACAAGCACCCTCTTCTTCTGAAAAGAACGGGATACCAAACAATCTAAAAATATTAATACAGAAAAGAATTCACGATCAAGGGGTGTGTGTCCCCAATGGGAGTCCTCTAAAAAAAGGTATACCCTTAGGAATCGTGATACCATTAGGAAACCAGACAGGTATCAGAACCCTGAACACATTCCTTTCATTCCTTTGGGGTTCATCAAAAAACTCAGAGAGGGACAGGTGATCAGAACAAAAGACAGAAGATCGACAAAAAACAAAAAAGGAATCCCATCGTAATTCAGACTCCATTATCAAACAGGAAGAACAACGTAAAGCAAAGCCTCAATTCAAAGAGAAGAAAAGAGCTGGCTTGAAAATTAGACATGCCCAGGTTATTGAGGACTCAGTTTCTGAACGAGGAATGGGTTCTGACGATGCTGGACAGCGCAGCAGAAGTAACAATAGCTCGCCAGAACCTGAAGGATTTTCTGGCGACAGCAGTATTGAATGAACATATCACGGTGGAAACACCTGATACAAGAGTTAATGTCCCACATAGACTGTACATAATTACACTCCAAATAGAGGGGGACATCTCAAGAAAAGTTAGAGGTATTTTTTGGGAGAACTTAACATTTGGATATGCCATCCTGTTAACAGAAACATATTGGCCTCCAGAATTTGTGATGAGCGCTAGCGCTTGCTATGGCATTATACCACAACCATGTAGGGTGGGATTTGGAGTCTACTCACCATGAAATCCCATTGAAATCTACTCCAAATCCACAGAGACAGTACACTAGTAAAAATGATGCAAAAAGACAGGTCAAAGAAATCTTAGACCAACTTGAATACCAAGGTGTGATTGAGACTTGCACCTCCCCAATGAACAATCCTTTGTTTCCTGTAATGAAACCTGACACCTCATATCGTCTAGTTTTGGATTACTGACATTTAAACACATGCACAGGAACATTTGCAGTTCAAAACACACATAATGCAGTATTAATTAATAACATTGTGTGGAAGAAATACAAAACAACATTAGATATCTCTAATAGATTCTTCTGTCAAAATATAGCTCCAGATAGCAGGTATATATCAGCATTGTCGGCCCTTGACACTCAACATAACTTCCGTCATTTGCCCCAGGATGGACGATGAATGATTTGAACACTTGTGCAGGGTGAACAGTATAATTGTAGGATTCGCCAATTTGGGCCACAAATTTATTTTCAAGAAATCAAAAATTGCCCATCTCAGTGTCCTATTTTTGGGATTTGAGCTATCAAGTGAAGGCAAGAGCCTGGCAGCCAACTTTTTAGAAAAGTGCACGCTGCTCCAACCTCCAAAGACTCTGAAGAATTTACAATCCATTTCAAGATTTCTAGATTTTGGCAGAACATACATTCTGGATTATGCAGAAAGAGTAAAACCTTTCTATGACCTAATCAGACCTGAAGTCACAGCACATCAGTGGACACAAGAACATACAGATATTCTCTGTTCTGTTCAGGCTGATATGATTGCATCAAAACATTTGCACACATGTGTGAATTCTACCAACTTGGTGATCCGGGTGGTCCCGGGTTTATCAGGATATACATACATCACTTTCAATGAAAGTGAGACAGTCCCAATTGCATACAAATCACTTTTATACACAAATGCTGAAATGCCATATGCGGCCACAGAAAAAATACTGACAGCAGTACAGACTGCTGTAGTGAGAAAAAGAGCACTAGCACAGGAGAAACGCATAATCATTCTAACCCCAGTACCAACTTTAGAAGCTGTGACCAAAGCGAGCATTTCAAATGGGAAAGCACTGCATCCACTATGGATACAATGGGCTAATTCCCTCACTGCAACAGACGTAGATTACAAATATGATCCTACACTGAAAAATGTGAGTACATGCTTTACACGGATGGTTCGCTCAGCTTGCCATTGGAAGTAAACAACAGTATAGCGCAGCATGTGCTATAGTGAAGGGATGTATGCGAGATGGTAAGTTCCATCCCAGCAATACAACTACACAATCTTTAGGAGATTGCCCAGTGCAGCTGGCAGAACTGAAAGCCCTGATACTAGCACTACAATATATGGATCAGGAATTCCCCACACTGATAGTGTGTGATTTGGTCTACTGTGTGCAGTCTTATAATGATTCATTGCTGGGGCCTGAATTGGTTTAGAGATTCTAAGGGTTGCACAACTAAGCATAAATTATTATGGGAACAAGTGAAACGCTGAAGGAATGCCTACCACTGGCTCAAGTTATTCACACGTTGAGTCATCAGCGTGTTGGCAAGCATGTTGAAGGGAATTCACTGGCTTATGTAGCCGCCAAGGTGACAGTGCGAACTGCTGCCATTGCTGCATCACTCATTCTAGCACGAGGATAGACGCACACATACTGATACCTGTCAACGCCTCAAAAAATGGCTCTGCCGGCCAAAGGGCTTTCTACTCCAATACTCCTACGAATTAAATGCTCAAAATACACCAGATGCTCAAATTCCCGGAGTGGAGGATAGATTTATAACAAACATAGATGGCAGATTAGGTTTAATTCTAGCTGCACATGAGGGTCTGGGCTCAGCATACGCAGGAGTCACTTTTACAATTTCATTGTTGAAGCAGCAATACTGGTGGCCAAGTTTGTCTAAACAAACCAAGGGTTTTGTCCTAAAGTGCAACATCTGTCAGCAGAACTCTTGCATGTGTCTATTTGGACCACTGTTGCCCCCTAAATTCAGATGGGATCTACAAGTACATTGTGGTGGCAGTGTATTCATGCTCTAGATTCCTATGGGTTTGGCCTCAGCGATCGGCTGACACCCGAACTGTTTGAACTGTGCGAGTCTTCATCAGGACATACGCAATCGGCACGTTACACTTCGACCATGACCCTACATTTAGCTCACAGTCTTACAAGGAAGCAATGGGAAGTATGGGCATGGCTTTGCGGTACTCCTCCTCCTACCACCCAGAGGGAAATTCAGTGGTGAAGAGGAACTGCATAATTATTCTGTATAATGGTCATCATTTTTTTCATCCTTGGCCAACAAGCCCACTGTGTATGATCGCATTGTTTTAGAAACATTTATGATTGTTTTCAAAACATATTGATTTTAGAAGAAACCCTGGAGTGAGTGATAACTCTAGTATATAAGACCCTTATTTTCCCCTATAAATTAGAGGAGAATTCCTTCCACGCCAGCACAGGGTCCTGCATGCTGCATCTTCGACATGCAGCTGTCTGACATCCCTTGCGGGGTGTCATCCTCGGAGCAGAGATGGGGTTTTTCATTTTCTACCATCAGGTGAGTAGGTTGATTCTTCCCTAGGGATTCTTGGCTATATACATATATACCTATTCACATATACATGCTAGACCTACATATCTAGGATAGGTACACTCAGGCAAATTACGTAGGGTGCATTATAGGAGTATGCAAGTGCTACTGTCTTATCTGAACTATATATGTTCACCTTCTTAGCACTATGGTAGAAATGTATCTACTGTTTACTATATCAGTACTTGAGATTTTTTTCTATGCTTCTGTCTCCTGATTACCGCAGCAAATATGCTTTACACAAGATTGACGCTGGACCGATAAATACTTATTGAAATTTCCTAATTGCTATCCTGTGTATTTTCTGAGAATAAGTAAGCACAAGTGACTGATCGAAAAGTACTGTACTGTTTTCCAAGATCCCAGCGGAATCAGGGTTTTCATATACAGAGGTTGCCAGAAACTACATACACCACTGTAAGATACAAGGGGTGGTAGTGGCACTGTAGAGCTAGCTGGTCTAATGGCTGACGTATCCTCTGGGGGTGTCCAGAATCGGTTTGGACACCAAGTCCTCAGTTTAGGTCATCCAAAATGCGTAGGTCCTGGGGATTCCTAGGAACTACAGAACACTCACTTCGCACAATATTCATTGCAGAGAGCGCCCATGCAAAGTAATAACCTGCAGCAATAAAGGCATCTTAGGAAAAGCAATAGCGGCGCAATCTTGGATCACACAGACATAACTTTTATCTATGTTGGAAATATTCAAGTCATAGCTCGGCCAAAAGATGCAGCTTGGAATGTGCCTAGCCAACACTTTGTGACAAGCTGCCTCAGGAGTTCTGCTGGGATCCTTTACACAACCAAAGAGGTTTTAACCCCTCCGCCGCGGCCAGAATTCTGCGCCTGTGCGGCACATTCCGATCGCGGGCGTAGTCATGATGGCTCCTGGCCGTCATCAGCACACGCCCACCATAACTGATAATGACCGGGAGCCGTCATCAGCACCGTAGGGGTTAAATGAGGCTGTCTTTGTGAGTTCAATTCATGATTCTGGTGAAAATGTGATGAGGCTCTCCACTTCATTCTGTGTACTTGTCTATAATGTTAATAGGTGTCTATTGAATTGTTACAATTAAAAAGATCTGGATTTACCTTTTAAATCTTCTTGAATGGTTTAATTTAAACTAATTCAGTGTGAGAGTATCTTAATTTTAATATAACATCAGCAAATCCCCCTTCCTTTACGAACTGCAGAGTGAGGAGATCACTTGCCAGGTAGAGGTAAGGACTTCATTTGCTTTCCAAAATATCCACATGCAGGTAGTTGTGACCTACTCGTGGTTATGTAGGAATAAATCACACGGACAACAATTATAAGTGTAATCTACTCTGAAAACAATCTTGGGGATTCTTGCCCCATTCAAGTAGGTATTGGATTTGAAGGAAAACATACTGGCATATTTTTGAGAATGAACCCAATGAAACATTTACAGAACTCAGTACTATCGAACAGGAGTGGGTCACAAGTGGCTTCTCATGAAGTGCTTACATGATCATGTCTGTTTGAGGGATGCTCCTGGTGAATGCCATAGCAGGATGCATTGTCTACAAATGGGACAAGAGTGGCACCAAGGGACACTTAGTCAATGTCATACATGTGCCCGCAAAATGTGGAATTTGATGTCCATTTTACAGAAGTGTATACTATTCTACAACTTTAAGTATATTGTTTGGACTGAGAAAGTTCAAAAGTCGAGATGATGAATATTATAAAACATACAAGAATGGAATTACGTGCTTATTAATATTCTATTTTTTGTAAGATTTGACTGATTGTGGAGCAGAATATTATATTTTTTTTCAAAAAACAGCCTAGATCACCGGAACCCTTGTTGTGTATTTTAAAACATGTCTTAGTTCTGAAGATCTGTGCCAATTGATTAATAGTAAGCTCACTGACCCTAGGGAGCTAGCTAACTAGGCAGACCGCTGGCTTACCACCAGGGTCCATAAGAAGGTACTTGGGGAGTCACCACAAGGGTGTGCAGGGTGCCTAACAGAAGAAGAAGGTGGTAGGTAAATATAAAAATAAGGAGCTCTCTAAAGGTCTCCAAAATAGTTCCAATGATCTGGACTCCCAACCCCTACATGAGCAGAAAAAGAAATTGATCCTTGATAGCAAGAGCTCAGGAAAAGAACCCCCTAAGAGCTTTGAGCGTGCAAAAGTTGGGCATTTCAAAAGGGATTCGAAGTGTCCCAAGCGGGGACGCCCCCATCCCGTGTGGTGGGCATAAACTGGAGCTGGATTGTATAGCACTTGGGGAGGAGATTGCCTCAGATAGTGTGCCGGGAGTGCAGCGGTTACCCTAGTATTCCTGAGTGATGGAGAGATGGTGCCGAAGGCTTACATGCATAGTAATATTAAGAAGTATAGGCCTTGGGTCACATCTATAGGCAGAGGATGGCGGCTCGAAGACACTGGAGCAAGTACAACAACTGTCAGATGTCCTCTGGTGACCTCAGAGCAGGTAGTCCCTAATATATTACACCAGGCTATTGTGGCTGACAATGCAAACACAACAGGATGATGGACGGAGCGCTGACACTCACCCTCAGCCACTGTTAGATTTGGGTTAAATCCATCATTGTTATTTAGCTCACTTCGCCACCCCAGTTCAGACTCAGCCATATGCACATCAGTCTTGACCCTGCTCCTTATGGAAACAGTCTAGCCTGAACTGCCAAGCCAGGTGTTTCCTGGACCAGAAATAAGCATCCTGGGACTGGTTTCAGGATAACACCCCTCATCAGTCAGGCTAGGTGAAAGCCAGTGCCAAAGTGAGCCAGGAACCACTGTCTGGCATACCCTGCAAATTTAGGGCGAACAATGCAAACGCAATAAGAGGATGGACAGAGCTCTGAAACTTCGGTCTGGACTATTCCCATGAGGAACAGGGGCTTTGCATATGGCTGGGTCCAAACTGGGATGGCATAGTGAGCAACATAACAATGAATTAAACCGAGATCTGTGGCTGGAGTTGAGTGGTCGAAAAGTTTCAGCACTCCGTCCATCATCTTGTTGTGTTTGCTATGTTTGCCCTAAGTAGTCATGAGTATACCCAGATGTGGGTTCCATGCTCGGGGTGCCAATGGATTCAAGCTTGCCTGGCTGATGAGTGGTAATACCCTGAAACCGGTCCCAGGATGCTTGTTTCCGGTCCAGGGAGGACCTGTCCTGCCAGTTCAGGCTGGACTGTTCCAATGATGAACAGGGTCAAGACTGATTTGCATAAGGCTAGGTCCAAAGTTGGGTGGCATAGTGAGCAAAGGAACAATGGATTAAACCCAGATCTGTGACTGGGGTTGAGTGGTTGTAAAGTTTAAGCACTCCGTCCATCATCTTGTTATGCTTGCTATTGTAGCTGACAACAATGAGAGTCACTATTCAGTGGCTTTTGATTGGGGGTAGCTGTGAGTCCATCCATGCCTATGGATTGTCTGCTTGGCAATGACCTAGAGCACACCATTTAGAAAGAAGTGGAACTCAGGTCTCACCTAAAGATGTTAGGGTTGCCTAAATGGGTGTGCCTGACTACATGGTCCATTGCTTTCTGAGAGGGTAGTCATGAGGACCTGAAGCCTGTATTAATGGCCCAAATGCCTTTCAAAAAGAGGTAGGACAAGGGGCACAGTAAACCCACTTCTGGGTTCAGAAGGAGGCTGAAGGCGACACCCCAGAACCCACAGAGAAGGACTTGTTGCACTGCGAATCCTACCTGAACTGACCAACTGGTTGACGTAACAGGGTATCACCAGGGAGGAACTCTGCAGAGCGCAGATAGAGTGGCCTACTCTGGTGAGCTTACAACAGCGGGCTGACACCCAGTGCAGCTGGTGACATCGCTGGTGATCACCTGATCTATTAGGAGAAAGGTCTCCTGTATAGCAAGCCTAAGGTTCCTGAGCCTTGTGCAATTCAATTGTTGATGGTCCTTCAGTGCTACAGGGAATTGCTACTGGAGCTGTCTTATGATGTTCTCCTGGTAGGCTATATAGGGCAGGAAAGGACCTTTGGAAGGCTTGTCACCCACTAATATTGGCCCTGGATGAAGATTGCCTCAGATGAATTCTGCAGATCATGCCCTACCTTCCAGGCCAGTGAAAAGTCAGGAGGGAAATGCAAGTCTCTCCTGTAGCAATTTCTTGTCATTGGCACTCCCTTCAAAAGGGTGTGCATCAACATTGTGAGGCCTCTGGACCCCTAGACAACCCTGGGTAACAGGATCATCCTTGTATTGGTGGACCATGCCACCCCATACCTGAGGGCTATTTCTTTGAGGACAGTGACTGCACCCGCAGTGGCCAGGGCACTGATGGGGATATTTTACCTGAGTGGGGTTCCCCAAGGAGGTAGTATCTGACCGGTGTACCAACTTCATATCTGCATACATAAAGTCCATGTGGAAGGGTTGTGGGGTAACCTTTAGGTTTTCCAACCCTACCACCCCCAAACTAACAGGCTTGTTCAGAGGTTCAACAAGGCTCTGAAAGGCATGAACATAGGCCTATCAGAGCCCTTGAGGTAGTAGCGGGATGTCGTCTTGCATTGCCTGCTGTTTTCTTACAGGGAGGTACCACAGAAGGGGGTTGTATTCAGCCCCTTAGAGCTTCTGTATGGGCACCCTGTGTGAGGGACTCTGTGTCTGGTAAAGGAGGGTTGGGAGCATGCTTCTAGGAAAGCCCCCCAGGATGTGGCCAGCTACATGCTGGCACAATGTACCCAGAAGAAGGTCTTCTGAAAGAAGGCTAAGAAGAATCTAGAATCCAGCCAGGAGGTCACGATACAGTGGCATGACTAGAAAGCCACTCTGGTTGAGTTTCAGACTGGCCACAGCATTTGGATGATGGAGCCTGTAAAGCCAAAGACCCTACAAGACCCTACAAGACCCTACAAGACCACTGGTCTGAGCCCTGTGAGGTGAATGGATGCAAGACTGAGGTCACCTCAAGGTGGACCTCAAGACTCACAGGAACCCTTCAGGAGTTTTGCATGTCATTCATTTTAAACCCCACTTTGAGAGATCCAAGGTAACCATGTTGCTGATCACAGATGTGAAGGAGGAGAAAGAACTGGTCTCCAGCCTATTTTCTTTCACGGAGCAGGATGGGTCAGTAGTGGTTGTCAGCCTCTTCCCTACCTTGACCTTACAGCAACAGAGGGACTGCCTGCAATTATTGGTGCATTTGTCTCTCT
Source organism: Lissotriton vulgaris (assembly GCF_964263255.1). Lineage (NCBI taxonomy): Eukaryota > Metazoa > Chordata > Amphibia > Caudata > Salamandridae > Lissotriton > Lissotriton vulgaris. Next base: position 54,405 of record NW_028247700.1, on the reverse strand, counting down.
TTTCTCGCTTACCCCAGGACTAACTTCATGGTGTTCCCATGAAATGAATGCTGGGGACAGTATGCCTATAGGTTATCTGATTTGGTGAAAACCAGGATAAAGGAGGAAGTCTAAAAAATGCTAGAGCTAGGTGTCATTGAGACCTCATTTGGCCCAGTCCAGTGGTGTTGGTATCCAAGGCAGCCCCTCCAGTTACCACCCCTGAATTTAGGTTCTGCTTGGATTAACGGGAATTCAGTGCAGCCACCAAGTCTGATGCACACTAACAGAAATATTGAGCTCATAGATCAGTTGGGAGCTGCTGAGTTTCTCAGCATTTTGAATTAACATCTGGGTACTGGCAGATTGCCTTGACCCATGGAGCCAAAGAGGGGGTCTGTGTTCTAGAGCGCAGAAGGCCACTTTCAGTTCCAGGTGATGCCCTCTGCGTCCCTACCACCTTTCAGAGGTTGGTCAACCAGGTCCTGGCTGAACTGGAGAACTTCAGTGTCACCTACTTAGATGACATTATGGTATTCTGTTCTATCTGAGAGGAACACCTGTGCCACGCTGGAATACGCTTCAGATTCTGCAGAGAGCATGCCTGGCTATCATTACCAGTCAGTTCCAGGTAGAGAATGGTTCAGTGGTCAGCACTTTACCTCCAAGTGGGAATAGGTAAGGTGCAGACCCTCCAGGCCAAAAGCCAAACCATTCTGGCTTTGGACACCCCTGCTCCAAAATGGACACCCCTGCGCCAAAAAAGAAAAAAACAGAAGATAGAGGTTAGGCCCTTCCTGAGCCTCACTGGGTACTACAAGAGGTTTGTTAAGAGGTATGGCACCATTTTTGTCACCTTAACAGAACTGACCTACAAGAAACAGGCCAGACAGCTGATCTGAACTTTTAATACCCTGAAGAAGGCTATGTACACATCACCCATGCTCAAGGCCCCTGAAATCTGTAGGGGATTCATTGTGCAAACAGATGAATTAGAGTATGGCATAGGGGTCGAGCTCTCATAGCTTAATGAAGAGGGTCTGGATCAGCCTGTAGTTTCATTAGCAGTAAGTTACTTCCCAGGGAACAGAGGTGGAGTGCCATAGAAAGGGAAGCCTTTGAAGTGGTCTGGGCATTGAAGAAGTTGCGAACATACCTGTTTGGTGCTCATATCCAGGTTTAGACACACCACAGACCTCTTTGATTGCTAATGCAGATGAAGGGTGATAATCCCAAACTGTTGAGGTGGTCCATCTCCCTACAGGGAATGGACTTTACAGTGCAACACTGACCTGGAACAGACCACGCCAATAGTGATGGTTTCTCCAGGCTTTCCGCCTTAGTGATGGCAACTGCTAAGCGATTGGGTAGGCCTACACACTTTCAGCTGGGGGAACATGTGTTAGACCTGACATTCTTGGTGTGATTCTACCCTAAATGTATACCTTCAATCCTCCTGTTTTGCTGACTGCATTTTTGCTAGCTTTAGGACTCTGAACATTTTACCATTGCTAACCAGTGCTTGTGTTCTATGCTTTTAACATGGTAGAATTTGTTTACCCCCAATTGGCTCATTTAATTTACCTGTAAGTCCATACTAATATAATAAAGAGAGAGCCCAAATCTTTGAGGCGGGTAATCTCAGGAACCACAGCACCAATCACAACACCCAATACAGCGTTGGAAAGGTCAGTTGCAGCAGAAGGACATAGGCTATGCAGACGCCCATCATATACATTTAAAAGGTAAAAGAACCGTGCCAGCAAAGTAGTCCCTTGTGGGCGTGTCTTTGTTGTGCTGTGGGCGTATGCTGGGGGCGTGACAAACGCTGGGGGCATGTGGTACGTTCCGCCCTTCATGCCATGTCTCATAATGTGTGCTAATCCCACCCTGCTCCCTTTAAATACCCCTGCACCCCATAATCATAACCCACCCTTACTCCTTAAAATACCCCAACACCCTTAAACACTAACCCATCTTAACCCCATAAATATACCCTGTACCCCAAAACCCAAAGCTATCCCTAAACCCTAAAAATACCCCTGTACCCCAAAACCCAAACCTAGCCCTGAACCCTATAAATACCCCTGTACCTCAAAACCCAAACCTACCCCTGAACCCTAAAAATACCCCTGTACTCCAAAACCCAAACCTAGCCCTGAACCCTTGAAATACCCCTGTACCCCAAAACCCAAACCTACCCCTGAACCCTAAAAATACCCCTGCAACCCAAAACCCAAACCTAGCCCTGAACCCTAAAAATAACCCTGTACCCCAAAACCCAAACCTACCCCTGAACCCTAAAATACTCCTGTACCCCAAAACCCAAACATAACCCTGAACCCTAAAAATACCCCTGTACCCCAAAACCCAAACCTAGCCCTGAACCCTATAAATACCCCTGTACCTCAAAACCCAAACCTACCCCTGAACCCTAAAAATACCCCTGTACCCCAAAACCCAAACCTAGCCCTGAACCCTTAAAATACACCTGTACCCCAAATCCCAAACCTACCCCTGAACCCTAAAAATACCCCTGCACCCCAAAACCCAAACATAGCCCTGAACCCTAAAAATAACCCTGTACCCCAAAACGCAAACCTACCGCTGATCCCTAAAATACCCCTGTACCCCAAAACCCAAACCTAGCCCTGAACCCTAAAAATACCCCTGTACCCCAAAACCCAAACCTAATCCTGAACCCTAAAAATACCCCTATACCCCAAAATCCAAACCTAGCCATGAACCCTTAAAATACCCCTGTACCCCAAAACCCAAACCTAACCCTGAACCCTAAAAATACCCCTATACCCCAAAATCCAAACCTAGCCCTCAACCCTAAAAATACCCCTGTACCCCAAACCCATACCTATTCCTAAACCCTAAAACTACCCCTGTACCCCATAACCCAAAACTATATCTGAACCCTTAAAATACCCAAACACCCCAAAACATATACCTCAGTACCCCAAAACATATACCCCTATACCCATACTTACCTTATCCAAACATAAAAAAAAAACATGCTTTTACCATTCATGCATTTACAACGAATTTCGTTGTAAATGTATGCGTGGTAAAAGCATATAAAATGTAATGCCATGCGTTATAATGGCATTGCGGAGTCATGGTACTTTCGTAATGAAAGTATGCAGAGTGATGGTATGCGGAAAGAAAGTTGCTGAATAATGGGTGTTTACCCTACCCCGGTAAGTACATTGGTGGCAAGGCGGCCCACATCTCCAGCAACATACTCATATTTTTTCACCACCCATTTGAAAAATGCACAGGTCTCTCTCATTGATGGCCAGCACCGACATACATTTTTAGACACACCTCCGGCCACAAGTTCTAGAATTGCGAACTTTAGAGCTGGGGAGTTACGTTCGAATCTCGGCATCAGCTCAACATCCTGTGATTCCAGGCAAATCGCTTTGTCTCCCCGTGCCTACCACAAATGAATGTGTTCTTCTGTAATGTAAATTGTGCTCATGCCATGTTGTCAAGTTCGCGCTATATAATATTGCAAGGAAAAATAAAGTAGGGAAACTCGAGTTCACACACTACTGAACGCGCACTCTTAAGTGCATCAGCAGTGCACTGTGAATCGGAGCGTTTCACAGGCCTGTCACAGATAAGAAATGCTATCAAAACGAAATCCTACAAAACAATATACTACTGGCCGACAGCAATTCATACCCGGACAACGTTGGGACGGGCTGCTAGTCTCTAATAAAGTGGTACTGCATTAACCCAGGGACTAAAAATTAAATACTACTAGTGGGCCTGCAGCACTGATTGCATTACACACTTAAATAGCCCTTTACATAGGTCTCCAGCCTGCCATTGCAACCTGGTAATGTAGTTTTAAACTGACATTTCAGCCTGGCAACATACACCTTTTTCCAAGCTTACACCTTCCTTTTTAATACATATACCATTTCTTACATCAGGCAAATGAGGGAACACCCTCTTTAGGATACACTGGCCCAAAATGTACAAAAGTGGTTGTGCAGGCATATGTGGCCCATTCTGTAATACAAAAGAGGCCTGGGTCAGCAGAAAGCCGGGTGCACATGCCTAATGCAACAACGGGTCACTGGCATGGTACTAACCTATCTAACATTTTGCCCTCTCATATGGGTACTCAGGTAACCCTCTTGTTCTTCAGAAATCTCAAAACATGTATATTTTTCGTTTGCAGTTAACAAGACAATTGTCCTGTTAACTGGTATGTTGGTCATTGTCCACTAAACCAGCTTCTTGCAGTCGGGAATTCACCAAAAACATAGATTCTATACATGAACGGTGAGATTTTAAATAGATTCTTTGAGACTGTTGTTAGTTGTTCTAATAATATTTTCTAGAATCCCTTGAAGGATAACATGTTCCGTTAATTGCTACTGTCATCCAGTAAGCGTTTGTCATGAAATATTCATGTGGCAGCATGCTTTGCAGATTTCTGTAAGAAGTGTGTTTATATTGTCTTCTGGCAAACTGAAAATGAATGTATGGTAATTGGTATGGAGCAGTCCAAATTTAGATTATTTGTTTCGAAGCAGAAGCTCAGGGCACTCAGAGCCTGCACCAGTTAGTTTTATATTTAATAGTTTGGGCAAGAATGTTTGTGCAAAGAGCTGGGAACTTGACCTTCCTAGTCCCCACAATTTTGGAAAACCAAAACCACAAGGTACAGGATGGCTCAGCACACACCTAGGGTCAAACAGAGTATAGTGACAGGAAATACAATACAATATCCTGATTAGTAATTAACGAGCAAGAAAGAATCTCCCAAATGAATAGAATGAGTCTTCAAGTTATTTGAAAACATTTCCTTTTTTTATTCCTTTATATAGTTTTTCTTCAACAGACTTCGTTCTTTTTAAAAACACAATACTAAATAAATAGCCAACGCAGCAGGTTTTCGTCCCAACGGGACTTCTTCAAGGCTGTTTGTGTTTTTGCACTCCACAACAGTAGTGCACAACGTCAAATCATAGCACATCAAGTTGAATTGCTGCAAGTAAAATTCTTGGTGAAATTTAATAGCACGCCACTGTTATGAATTGTGAATGTTCGTTCATTGGCGGGTATTTGTCGCACAACGTTCTTATTAAAAAGAGCACCACTCTCGTAAGTTGTGTGTGCTGTTACACCTGAAGGGTATAGTCGCTGCAAATTGGTGCAAGTGCAAATTAGCGTGTTGTCCAAAGTCCAGGTCTGAAGGATACCTTGATTGCTCTTGCCCGGATTTTTCACTTAACCCTTGTCCAATTAAGCACTACTTTCAAACTAATGACCATTATCCTGATGATGACCTGAAATCAATCAGGTTGAAATGCCGTCGACTACCCAGCATAGAACTTGGTCCTTGACCTATTATTCAATATAGCAGAATTAATCAGTACATAGTTAGTTGATCACACATCTTTTCGGAGCATATCTCTCAGTAGAGCTCTAGAAAATAAATGCACCATTCAAAAAAGGATAATGCAACAAACCTAATTCAAGAGAGCTAGAAACAATTTAATTCATTGTGTCTAGATTGATTGCAATAATTCACAATTATAAATTCATATAAATGTAAACGTGTAGGTTGTCCCAAGGAAGAAGTGCAAAAGAGGGGTAAGTGATTAGGATGTGCAACGTGAAAGAGGAATAGAGGTAGTTTCAAAAGATAGTGACATAAAATATTTACAGTAATTATATACAAAAGAACGGTTCAATACATCACCGTCCTCGTTGACCTGGCCACAAAATTTAATTATGTACACAATTATACAAAAATTCACACAATATGCAAATTTAATTTACAGAATTTTGCACAAAAATATGGTGAGGCAGGGTCCAGGTTAGAGAACAACAAGGGCGTTGACGTTTCGACTCGTCTTAAGGCATGTCCGTAGGTTGAACCTGAGCCGTGCGAGTCTTCATCAGGATTTAGGGAAGGGGGGACAACCCAGGGTTGTAGATGACCCCTAGGAGGGGACCGAAAGGTGTATATTGACAATGTGTCCCAGATCGAATAGTTCACACCTTGTTTGAGCTGTTAATGTATGTATCCTCAGGGAGCTAGCCTTAGTCACAATAATATCAAATAAGGTCACACATGGTATGCGCTTTAATCGGTAATGTTTCAAGCCTCTGTCTCACAGGATCAGGCGGCTAACGTGGTAGAAATCAGCGTTATTGCTCGATGTGTTGTCTTCCAATGGCGTGTAACTACAAACAAAGTTTGTAGTTACACGCCATTGGAAGACAAAATATTTTATGTCACTATCTTTTGAAACTACCTCTATTCCCCTTTCACTTTGCACATCCTAATCACTTACCCCTCTCACTCACTCTATCAATCGCCATCACTCTATCTATCGCCCTCTATCTATCGCCTTCACTCTACTTTTATTTAAGTATTAATTATTTTAAAAAATTAAAAGCCATTGTTTTTCGTAATATCGATACATCTAAGTCAAAACCAACACATAAATTAAAAAAAATTCATTTACAATACCAATAGCTCAAACTTTCCTAATGCGAGACCTATTGCATTGCAAATGCTTGTTTACACATTCCCTTTGCTATGATCTACTTTCCTGTAAAAATGAATAGTTAAACAAAAGTTTGATACTTTTGACAATGTAAGAGTTTTCAGCTAATATGGCTGCCTAGATTTGCGCAGCTCACACTCACATATAACTTTTTTATTTAATACCTGTTTAACATATGTCATAATTGTTATTCTAACAAATAAAAAAATTCCACGGAGGATGGGCAAAACGTAAACTATTCACTGAAAATGATTGTAACAGTGCATAGTCTGGAATATGCTTTAATTTACCCGTTTAGCTCACGCGATATTCCCTTGCTATTGAAAGTTATTGTATATATGTATAGTCTTTTCTGTCAAAAGAGGTATTTTTCCTATTACTTGGGTGCAGTGGTTTAGCCAAATTAAATACATTACACGAGGACGGATACAATAATAACACTTGGTTTAATGCCTTTCGTCTAGACGGAGAAGTACACTTCTATAACTTTTGTTTTAGGGACATTATTGCAAATTCACTCGTAAAAGTCTACCGAAGAGAATCCGTTATAGCACGTCAGGGTGTGTTGCAACAAGGTCTATGCGTATGCATCCTATCGGCTAAACTCCGACTATGTTTCCTCTAAATCGGCATTTCCTCTGGTGCTCCCCAGGGGTAACCTTCAGAGCACATGGTGGTTTCACAGATACGAGTTTTTTCCCGCCTCCCATGAGAGCGCCGTTCCTGATCTGACAGGCTATAATTATTGAATGCTGCCCGGGGAAGGCTGCTGCGTGCAGGGGAGCCGCAGAGGGGGAGACCGGGCACGTCATTAACACGGGTCTATCGGTGCAGGAGTAGCTGACATTATTAATTAGCAAAGTGCAGCGCATCTTTTACAGTCTGACCCAAGACAACAAGTAAACATCTGGTTCTTGCTCATTTCAAGGAAATTGTTAAGACTCGTTAATGTCTTATTACTTACCGGTAATCTTCATTACCCCGATTAGGGTCCTCCCCGTCCCAGTCCTAACAACGTGAGGCAGTCCTGCCTCCACCCAGCCAATCACAACGCCAGTATTCAAAAGTTACATAAGCCCCTCCCACCTACCACCATGCCTGTTATCAACAAGACTCCGACACAAACACAGTGGGAGGGCGGGAGGGTACAGGACTGGGACGGGGAGGACCCTAATCGGGGTAATGAAGATTACCGGTAAGTAATAAGACATTACCCCCTCATGGGTCCTCCCCGTCCCAGTCCTAACAACGTGAGGAACTCACAAGCAGAGAACCAACAAAAAACGCAGGACACCAGGGATCCATGCAGAGTACAAATCAGTAAAGATCAATGAACAGCAATGTCCAAGACGTCAACAGAAAAACAGCCAGCAGAGGCATGCAAAACAACAAGCCAAGAAGGTAGCACAAATACGAGACGGGACAGCGGGTGGCCGCCCAACAAATTCCCGGATAGAAAACTCCTGCCGCCCCAGCCCAGGAAGCAGGCACAGAACGTGTCTAACGACCCAGCACCAGAGACGGAGGAGGCAGACCCAAAGGACCGAAAAGGCAGGCAGACCGCCAAACGCACCCACTGACCAACCCCAGAACCGGAAGACCATATCCCCCAAGCCACACCTCCACAGGAGACAAACAGGGCAGGAGAAAATGGAAAAACACCAGGGATCAAAGGTGGGAAAAACTGGAGAGTCCAGCGAACCACCAAGGAAGGGGGAACAAGGGACCCCCCCAGCAGGCAAAACAGGAAAAACCCCTCCAGCTGCCAAAGGAAACGGGAAGAACCGCCAGGCAGAAAGACCGGAACAAGCCACAAACCAACCCAATCCGACAGGAACTCCCAACAGGGAAAAGAAACGAGCAGAGCACCCAAAGCACCCAACCGACAAGCAGAGGTGATGGCCAGCAAAAAAGGCACTGTAGCCGACAACCAGAACAAGACAGCCACCAGCAAGAGCCCAAAAGGGGGCAACAGCAGACCCCCCCAAAACAGCAGGCAAAAACCCAAGAAGGCACGAGTACAGGAGAGACCGGCCAACGAAGCCGAAAGCCTAGAAGAAACCGACTCTCCAAAGGGGCAAAACCACCAAGGAGGCTCCAGGACCCCGACAAGCACGAACTGCCGCCTACTGAGAAGACAAAGCGGAAGGGGCAAGGCCCTGTAAAAAAATAGTCCTGAGAAAATCCAACACAGAGGTAGGATCCCCCAGCACAGGAACGACCCAATGGGAAGAACACAAAGAGAAAAAAGAACCCCAAAGACGACCACAGCACCCAAGGGCCGAAGGCCGACGTGACAACGGGATGCCACGAGCCACCACAGAGGAACAGCCCAAAGACGCCAACCACAGCCGCACAAGAGCCAGGCCATCAGAAGCAAGTGACATCAGGGCAAAAACCAGCTGTGGACCAAAAAGCGGAGCCGGAGTCAATGAAGTCCGGCCAAACCCGACCCCCGCCAGCAGGAGCAGAAATCAAAGACAGAGAGGTTAACGATACAGACACCTACACACACCCCCTTACATCCCCAGACTATGCAGGAGGAGAAATAGGAGGGAAGGCATACAGAAAGCCCGAAGGCCAAGGAAATGTGCAGGGGCCATGCAATTCCACACCAAATTGAACCAAAAAAAGAAAATGCGCCGCTGAAGCAAGCACAGAGGGCACAAAACAGAGGACAGGAGGAAACGGCCCAAGCCGCGTCTACAAACGAAAACGCAGACAGTCCTGAACACAAACTCAAAGCCCACAGAGGAGACACGGCCCAGAGAGAGCTGCGGGAGCCCGAACCACCAGAGGCACAAGACACACCAATGAGCCATAGTGTCGTGGGAACAACATATGGAAGCCAGCAGGAGCAGAGACATGCAACTGGTCCCCCCAAGAAGGCCCAAGCAGCAAATAGCCACGGGAAGGCCAGCACGAATCAAAAACTCGGCCGCCACCAAGGACCCCAACGTGGCGCCCAACCCCAAGGACGGGCGTCCAAGGACAACAAGAGGGGAGAAGGGAGCTGAAAACGCACCCCAAACACCAGGTCGGGAGAGCAAAGCCACCAGGCCAAAGTAGGAACCAGAACAGGGGAGAAAGGAACCAGAGCCATGTAACCTGCATGGAAAAGGACCCAAAGAGCCAATTAGAAGAAACACTAAGGACAGGAGGAACAGGCAAACCCAAGGAACCACAGCCGTGGAGGCAGCCACCACCTCCTGGAACCGCAACCAACCCCAAAGGGCAGAAGGGTGACCCAGCAGGACCCACAAAAGAGCCAACAGGGAAGAGAACCGAGCCGGAGGGTGAAAACAACCCCCTGCAAAGTGACTAACAGGCCCCGAGAAACCGAAGTCCCGAACAGGAACCAGAAGGAAAATGGCCAGAACCACAACGAACCCCAGTAACCGGAGCAAGGCAACAACGCCACCATCGCCAGAACAGTCACAAGGAGGGTGGAAGCAGAAACTGGACAAAAGCCACATAGGGAAAAGCCAACAGCACCCCCCAGGTGGTCACCCACCCAGGCATGGACCAGACCTAACCCTGCAGTACAAAGAACAACAAGTGCAAGCAGAGCGGAACCGCCAACCAGCAAAAAACCTGCACAGCAGGAGCCAGCTCCGCGGAAAAAACCCGGGGAACAGGAGAGAGGCCGAAATGCAACACCCGTAACAGAGAAAGGAACCCATCCACAGCAAACCGCAGGAACCGCGGACCAGCCAGACGGATGGAACGTGAAAAACAGACAACACCCAAATCCAGGGAAGCCCAAAAAAAATAAAAAACACCCACCAGGAAGAGGGGAATGACAGACCGCAAGGGGAACAACCGACCAGCGGCACCAAGTGGTATAAAGCCCCGGGACACAGAACCGTGCAGAAAGGAATCAACGGGCGTCAGGACCAAGAACAAAGAGGAAGAGGAACCTTGGCCCGCTCCGCCACCGGAACCAGCACAACAGCGCCCAGAGACAAAAAGAGACCGACGCCCAAAGAAGAAGGTAAATGCAACACGGGTCAAAGGACAATGGAGCAACCGTGAAAACAGCCCAAAAAGGGGGACAGCCCGGAAAGGAATCCGGAAACCAAGAGCGAAGACCGACAGGACCCACCAGTCGGAAAGCAGACCAGACCAACAAGCCAGGAACAACGGATCCGAGACCCCAAAACCGTAACAAAAACAGCAACGGAGACAGGGAACCCACTGCCAGATGAACACCAGGAGTGGGACACAGACCCAAAGAAAAAGAGACGCAACCGCAACCACCAGGTCACAGAGACCCCCCTCCCAGGGTACAACAATACCCAAAACCCTGGACGACCAACACCCAGGGGCATCCGTAGGCGCAACAGAGGCCGGGAACCAAACGGAACACAGCCTCCCCCACCCCCGACCACGAAAGGGCCGAGAGGAAGACAGAGCACCACCACACAGACTGTCAGTAGAGGGAGCCAAAAAGCCAAGGAGCCACAGAAAAACAGACAGTGGACCAAGAAGCCAGGACCAGGTCAGCCGAGGAGAAGACTCAACCCATCAAACCAAGACAGGAAGGAAGGCCCGCAAACAGCCAAACTCCACACAACCCATGAGAAGGAACAGTGAAGCACAGGCCGAACAAGAGCCAGCACGCACCCCAAAAGAAAAAGCAACACATGGAAATGCAGGAAAGTGAGAGACAAAGTCCGCCAGGCGAAACCACCATCCCAGAAAACGAGGAAAACCCTGCGTATCTGCCGCAAGCCATGCATCAGACAGGATATCCAACAGGACAACATGGAAGGAAAAGGTCAACCACCACAGAGTAAACAAACTGTGCGGAAAACCCCACAGCATTCAGGGAGCTAGGGCCACAACCCAGCATCACCCTAAGAAAGACCTATCCACAGGACAACGCAAAGTAGGCCCTGGCAGCGCATACTGGGCAGCCAATACCAACAACTGTGGAAAAGCACAGATTGAAACTATATCAACCCAGGCAATCGGACAGCATAGGCAGGAAGATCTCGTGAACACCAGTAGCCTTTCACAGTATTCAGCGCAGCCCCAGAATCTGCAAAAATGTCATCCACCGGCAGAACCTGGAAACAATGCCGCATGGAATCAGCCCAGGCAGGCACAGGTGAAGACGACCCTTCACACATGGTGAGTGAACCCGAGCAATCGAACCAAACAGGAACTCACCACACAACAAAGGAAGTGCCCAGCAACCTCCAAGCAACACTGCCCCCAATCACCAAATCACACAACGTGAGACCGGTGAAAATTACAATGGGCAGCCCTGTAGTCTCCACCCACAGCCCCAGGTCAAAAGACCATGACCGTGGGGGCCGGACGCTGCACTAGAACCACAGCGCCGGAACGACCCGGGGCCAGGACACCACGAAAACTCCCCGCCCCAGCCCAGCACATGAACGGGGAGAGTCCCTGACCCCAGAACAGGAGCGCAGCTGACCGGGGGACCGGAGCAGCCGCGCAGAGAGAAAAACCCACAGGAAACAATGCAGAAGTAAAAAACTGCAAATGAAATACTCCTGTGAAATTCACACAGTAAATAACGCAAAAGCATAAAACTGCAAATGAAACACTCACGGAACCGTCCTGAAGAAAGCCAGAAACAGAAACAGGAACCGGGAGCACCAGCGTTCCGACAGCCGTCGGAGCAGAAAAAAAACAGGCATGGTGGTAGGTGGGAGGGGCTTATGTAACTTTTGAATACTGGCGTTGTGATTGGCTGGGTGGAGGCAGGACTGCCTCACGTTGTTAGGACTGGGACGGGGAGGACCCATGAGGGGGTAATGCCAGAGAGATGTACTAAAGGGCCTTCGTGCTGTAAAATGAAGGTTGGAGAGTGTGGGGTGCGCGCCATGAAATTCAGTGGCTTGAAGCCAGCTCGGCGCTGAACCTTCCGAGGTCAGTTCAGAAGAACAGAAAGGTGGCAAAGAATGGGGGGCAAAGTGCCAGTGAGCTGTGAGAACGCTGCCCAGGCCTTGGGGTGATTTATCCTACGAGATGTTGCAGTTTGAGATTCATTGCTTGTATTACACCATCCTGCTGAAAGTAGTTAATTGAAACCCTCAATGGAGAGGGGAGGGGTCCGGGGAGGGGTGAGGGTGGGCGGAGGATCAATCATATTAAGTGTTCTGAGAAGGAAATGCTGTCATATCAGCTGATCCGAATATGTAATGACAGTTCAGACTACCCACATTATATTTGAAAGTGCCTTCCTGGACAGCAACATGTTTGAAATAATGTTTGAAACGTGCATGAGTAAATCCATTTGATGGAGCAACCATCCTCAGGGTTAAATAATGTCGCCTCCTCCTTATATTAGCAGGAATCGGCGTCACAGCGTTTCCTGTCGTTGCATCGACATTTTGCTGCCTGGCCTTTTTGAAATTAAAGAAAGCTATGTCCACCAACCCCCCCCAAACACTTTTTGTCCAGGACTTTCTTTGACAACATTTTGTTTGTGACAGAACTGAGTTTGTGCTCCTTTGTTCAATTTGGAAATATGCAGAAAATGAGGTAACAATTACAAAAGCATTACGTAATGTAGCTAAAGAAGCGTATGACTTAAAAAATGCATTTTAATATAAGGCACATTATTAACAGAATTAACAATATGGCCTTACCTTGTGGAATGAGAAGCCCCATTGAGCAGACAACAAAGCCAGGCGGGCCCTGCCTTACCATCGTTGCAGCTGAATTGGAAGGGCTGAGGTTCCTGCTGCAAGTAGGAGGCTGACGGTTGAGTTGACTGAAGCAGAACTTCCAAGTCATGACCTGCCATTTCTCACTGAGGCTGGGGAGAGCTAGCATTCAAGTCACCCTTGATGCCATGCAGGGTTTCTCAATCGAATGGGCAAGATTGCCCGTTGGCTTGAGAGGCTAAATGAGTGGATTGCCACAGGAACGCTGGCTCTCTCTGTGCACACCTTCCCTGATTACCAGGAACATGGCCAGCATCAGTGTGACGAACACAGGCTGTCTTGGTGTCACCAGTCAACTTGTAGAAGGACTTAATATGAACATGAAGGCAACATGTAGGCCCCATGATACATTAGACCAGGCGGATATATCAGACTCTCTCGCTCCCCGCACTGCCATTCAGGATGATCAACTCCTGAGAAATCCTAAAGTAACCATCAGGGGACATGTCTGGAGCTCTGCAAAGGCCAGAAACTTAGAACCAGACTGTTATATCCTATGTTCCTTCTTTGCTAATGCTTTTCCTATGTTTTGCATTCTAGCATCTAGTTGCTAGGTTATAGTAGAATGTTCTGCTCCTGATCTTCAGTTGAAGACTGGAGCTTGTTGGATGTGCACTCTGATGGATCTAATGCTGTACTTGAAACTCTTAATTAAACTTAATCCTTAAGTTTACCTTCTTCTCCTGTGGTTCCTTGGATACAACATAAATTGGCGACGAGGGTGGTCAAGTCAGCATTATCCACGAACCTACGCTCAAGATTTTAATTTTATTCAGATTTCATCAGATTCCAGTGCCCATCCTTGTTTCTTCAATTTCTCTACCTGTTATATCCTATGTTCCTTCTTTGCTAATGCTTTTCCTATGTTTTGCATTCTAGCATCTAGTTGCTAGGTTATAGTAGAATGTTCTGCTCCTGATCTTCAGTTGAAGACTGGAGCTTGTTGGATGTGCACTCTGATGGATCTAATGCTGTACTTGAAACTCTTAACCAGCGCCTGTTTCAATCATTCCTTACTTAACCAATTTTCATCTTTACTCTGCGGCTGATAACATAACTGTCCCCCACTTGAAATGTGCCCTTGATTGCACCTGCGGCGGACCCTGCAGCTTATTTTTCATTTTCTTGCTAGTTCTGCTGAAAACATCGATTTCCCATTTTAACTTTTACTTATTTTCTTAAAATTTCCACAAATTCATTTTAATACACTGTGCCTTCTACCTTATAGAACTCGCTCGCTGTTTGAAAATCGCCATTGCATTTTCTTTGACGGTTTGCTCAGCGCGAGGAAGACGCGCGCTGCATTTCTTCTCTTCAGCGTTCATCGTCCTGTTCCATAACAAAGCGCGTCATCTCGACCTGACGTCAAGGAACACATCATCACGTACGCACAACGTAGCGGCCATTTTGTGGTTGCTTAGATACCGTCAACATCGTATCACGATCTTCCGCAACGCGAAAACACAAGGTACTTTTACAATTTTTTCAACTATAATACTACCCTTTTGAACTTACTTGTGTATTCTCTACGCTGATACACACAGCTCGCTCTGCATATTCAATACTAAATACTCGTGTGTCTCCTACGCTGACACACACAGCTGAAACTACATACTTAACAATACGTGTTTTGTCTACGCTGACACACACAGCTGATGTTAGATATTTACAACGTGTATCTTCAGCGCTGATACACACAGCTGATATTAGATATTTACAAAGTGTATCTTCTACGCTGATACACACAGCACTATCTGTTTTGTCTATGCTGATACACACAACTGATGTTAGATATTTACAACGTGTATCTTCAGCGCTGATACACACAGCTGATATTAGATAATTACATTGATACACACAGCTAACACCTAAATTAATCTTGCATATGTACTACAGTTAGCATATATTTTAAATTTTTATTTCAATCCTGTCATTTATTAATTCAGGATGGCTCAACAGACCGCAGTTCTTCCTTCTTCCTTTCTTCCAGAACCAGGTACACCTAAAATAAAATGGTCACATTGGTTCAAAGCCTTTAATAGCTATATAATTGCCATTGATGCTGTGGAATTTTCTGCTGCTAGGAAAAATGCAATGTTATATAGTGGCTTGGGTGCTGAGGGTCAAAGAATCTTTGATCACCAACCCCCTGTCATTAGACCTCCATCAGATGATTGGAATGAGTACACTGAGGCTATCGCTCGTTTAGAAAAATATTTTAAGGATGAGCCAAGTGTAATTGTCGAAAGACATAGATTTTACACACGCAAACAAAGGGAGTATGAAAAAATTGATATATTTTTAGCTGAGTTGAGAATTTTGGCTGCAACTTGTGAATTTGAAGGCCCTATTGATCAGTATCTCAGGGATCAAATTGTTGTAAATTGTTTTAATAACAAAGTTCAAGAAAGAATTTTGTGTTGTCGTAACCCTTCTTTACAAGAAACTTTGGAATTAGCTAGAGGTATAGAAAGATCTGCTTTTGCTTCCAAAGAATTAGGCAATAACAAACCTACACATGTAGATTTAGTGAAATCCACTTCATCAAAGAATTCTCAACGTAGTCAACCTCCAAAACTTGAATGGAAGAAGTCTGATAAACCTCCTATTTGTTATAGATGTGGATCAAAGTTACACCTTGCCAACTCAACTTCTTGTCCTGCCTTAAAAAAACAATGTACCAATTGCAAAAAGATTGGTCATTTTGCTACAGTGTGCAAGTTCAAGTCCAAGACAATGTACCTTGAAGTCTCTGATTCTGATAATTTCAATACATGTGAAGAACAGATTGTAAAAAAAATATTGCTATCCGTTGACATGATAGATGATCATGAAGATCCATCTGTCTATGATCCAATATGTGATATTAAAATTGGTGAGATTATTGTTAAGGTCACTGTAGATTCAGGATCCCCTATTACCATCATTGCGGATTTCTTGTTTCTTAAACATTGGGACGAAAATTTACTCCTACCTCCTGATATACGTACTGTTGCATTTAATGGCAAAGTCATTGATTTAATGGGTTTCTTTAATGACAGTTTAACTTTTGAAGACCGTTCTATTCAGGCCAAAATCTACGTTTCAAAAAAAGGTTATAATGTCTTGGGTTGGAAAGATCAAGGTAAATTCCCTTTAGTGTTAAGACCTGGTACCAGATATCCCATTTCTTTAGACCGTTCCATCAATATTAATGCTCTGGTTACTGAAGAACTTTCTCTGGAAAGTATCATAAATAAATACAACAATGTTTTTTCTGACAATCTTGGTTCAGTTAAAGGTTACGAACATAAAATTATTTTGAAGCCTGATGCTATCCCAGTAATTCATAAAGTAAGACATGTCCCTCTAAGCATCATGGAAAGACTGAAGACTCACCTTCAACAACTGAGTAAAGAGGGAGTCATTGAAAACATTAACTCTTCGTTGTGGGTTTCTCCAATTGTAGTCGCACTTAAGAAGAACTGTGATGAACTCAGGCTATGTGTAGACCTAAGAGCTCTTAATAAAAATATTCAGGTAGATTGTTTCCCTCTTCCCCGTATTCAAGATATGTTGGCTCAGCTCAGAGGCACAAAGGTTTTCTCTACCATAGACCTACGAGCAGCCTATCACCAGATAGAGTTGTGTGAAGAATCTAAAGACTTAACTGCTTTCAACACTCCTTTTGGTCTGTTTAGATATCTGAGGTTACCTTTTGGTCTTGCCTCAGCGGCCTCAGTTTTTCAGAAACTAATGTTTCAGTTATTTGGGGAAGTTCGTGACGTCTTAGCCTACCAAGATGACATTTTGATCTCTACAAACACTGTGGAAGAACATCTTGTCAAACTTGATCAAGTTATTGGCATTTTAAGTGACCATGGCATGACTGTTAAAAAACAGAAATGCAAATTTCTCCTTAGTGAGGTTGAATACCTTGGTCATACCATCTCTCACAAAGGCATCGCCCCTAAACATGATCTTTTACAAGGTATTCGTGATTGCGCCCAACCCATTAACAAAGATCAATTGAGATCATTTTTAGGTTTGAGTGAATTCTATTCCAGATTTGTACAGAATTTTGCACATGTTAGTGAGCCTTTGAGGTCACTTACCAGGAATAATGTTAAATTTGTGTGGGATGAGGTACATAGAGTGGCTTTTGAGTCCTTAAAGGAATTGATCATACATGCCCCAGCTCTCAAACCGTTTGATGGGAACTCTCTGTCATTCATTACAGTGGATGCTAGTAATACTGGTTTAGGTGCTGTTCTGAGTCAAGCTGATGGTGGGATTGAAAATGTTGTTGCCTTTGCTTCCCGTCAACTTTCCTCTTCTGAAAGAAATTATAGTACCATCGAAAAAGAAGCTTTAGCTTGTGTTTGGGGAGTTAGACATTTTTCCACATATGTTTGGGGTCGTGAGTTTGTGTTAGTTTCAGATCACAAGCCATTGATTTTTATTTGGAATGACAAGGGTTTAAGGAATGCTAGCCCTAGGTTGAGTCGTCTTCTTTCAAAGCTTTATGACTTTAACTTTGTCATGAGACATATCCCTGGCGGAAAGAACTTCACGGCTGATTTTTTGTCTAGGTGTCCTTCAAGTGCTTTGAAATTTTCTCCTGTCCTTGATGACAAAGAAGTAGTAGTTAATCTTTTGGATGGACTAGTTTTAGCAAAGGATGTGGTTTCTGAATCCGATTGGATTAAAGAATCTTTGCAGGATTCTTCTTTTCTTACGCTGAAAAAATATATTGCTGAAGGTTGGCCAAGAGAAAATCTTATTGACAAGGATCTTCTTCCTTTTTCCAAGGTTAAGGATGAATTAAGTTTGGAGGGTGACTTCCTTTTGAGAGGTGTTTCCCTCATCCCTCCTCTTTCAATTCGAGATAAGATCATTGAGATTGCTCACAAAGGTCATGGGGGGATCACAAGTACAAAAAAAAGGTTGAGACTTCATTATTGGTGGCCAGGGATGGACATCTGTGTAGATACCTTCCTGAATGGCTGTAGTGAGTGTTCTCATGCAGAGAAGTCATTGCGGACTGTTAACAAACCTTTGTGTCCCGTTGCTTTCCCTGACAGTCCATGGGAGAAATTAGGTATGGATTTTCTAGGGCCCATTGGTGGTTTAAACCAGGGTTTCAGATTCATACTCACCATTGTAGATTATCACTCCAAATGGGTTGCCTGTGAGTTTTTAAAAGAACCTAATACTCATAATGTCATAAAATATCTTAAGAAACTTTTCCAGTCCGAAGGAATTCCCAAGTTCTTAGTATCGGACAATGGGGTACAATTTGTATCTTATGAAATGAATAGTTTTTTGGATAATTTTGCCATTAAACACCTTACCACTGCTTTGTACTCCCCACAGGGCAACGGCTTAGTGGAGAGAGCGAATCGTGTCCTGAAGGACGCAGTTCAACTAGCTATTTCATCTAGCCTTGGTGTTCAAGATGTTGTCTACGACAGAGTTTGGTCGTACAACAACACACCACACTCAACCACTGGGGTGACACCTTTCCTCTTATTAAGAGGGAGACAATCCTTTAATGAGTTGTCCCCTGGTTGGGTTGTTAGCAAAACATCTCAAGGTAAAGATGTTGTTGATCTGGACCTTGTCAAGGATAAGGTTGTTTCTGCTCAGCTCAAGTCCAAAGTTAGATATGATCTGGATAAACATGTAAAAGAAATTTCTTTAAGCGTTGGTGACAAAGTCAGAATCCGAAGACCATGCAAGGCCAAAGGCTCAAAGTTTTATCCAGAGACAACTATTGTTCAAATCGGCAAACATGCTGTTAAAGTTACTGGTGGTAAGTGGTGGAGTAAAAGGGCCGTTTCAAAAGTGAAGGGCTCGGACGTTGCTTCTGTTGATGTTTCAGATTCAAACGGTATTCCCAATGTAGTTGACCTTAACACTTTGTCTCGATGTAATCTTCCTACATGTAGTTCCAATGTGTCTGATGGGGCTCTGTCATTTTTTGACAATCCTAATATTCATGAGGAAGAATCCCTTCAATCCACTGCTTTAACCAGTTGTGATGATAATAACTCGATTTCTTTAGATATAAGTGAAGTTGCTTCAGGCCCTTCTGAGGTCTCTGCTTCCTGTTCAAAATCTTCCAGAGTTAAGTTTACACCGAAATATTTGAATGATTACATTACCTGATATGTTATCCAATTGTAAATTGTTGTTTCATCTTTTGTTTATCTCTTTATTTTAATTTGTTTTGTTTTATTGTGGGAAAGGAGGTGTGTTATATCCTATGTTCCTTCTTTGCTAATGCTTTTCCTATGTTTTGCATTCTAGCATCTAGTTGCTAGGTTATAGTAGAATGTTCTGCTCCTGATCTTCAGTTGAAGACTGGAGCTTGTTGGATGTGCACTCTGATGGATCTAATGCTGTACTTGAAACTCTTAATTAAACTTAATCCTTAAGTTTACCTTCTTCTCCTGTGGTTCCTTGGATACAACACAGACATCTCGCTGAAGTTGCAGCAGAATCTTGTTAGTCACATGGGCGTCACTTTTAGTTATCGTGGTACCTAGTTAATTCCAAAATAGGCCGGAGAAAGATACCTAGACACTGTCATTTAATTTCATTGCTGGCGCAATGAATGGCTGAATGTTTGACTGTAGGTTAATTAAACCTGCTTTTGTTTAAAAAGATATATTAATATTGAGCTTTTTTCAATTTCACACATGAGTACCTCTGTGTCATGAGGTTTCAGTGCTCAATTACAGGTCAACATGCTACATTGAAGTAGCAAATATTTGAAATGTTACTCAACATGTTCGCCCACAAATATGCTATGAGAAAAAAATGCTATTATTGTCCTCTGTATCAGGAAATTGTTTGACCGGAACTTGCTTTGAGATATGAGCATCAGTCATGCCAGCCTCTCATAGTCCGTGTGTGGAACAGAAAAAGCCCGTGGTCTGTAGTTCTCATTTCTTTTAGTGCTTCCCTCTTTCTTAATTCCATGCTACGGCTTAAATTCATAGACATGTTCTATTATTTTATTAATCACAAACTCCCTAAATTATTGCTTGCAATTAAAATCAGGACATATATAAATCAATGTGCCTTTTTACTTTTAGTGTTGTAATTGATTTGAATGATGTTGATTACTTGGAAGCCTTGTTTCTGCTCATTGACCATCCCCCATTTATATCCCATCACTCAGATCCTGCTCTGCCTAGAACCCTGCCATTGTCGGCTTTGTTTTTCTCCTTGCTTTTACATGCTCCAATCTTGCCTTTTGTAACACTGTCCTACTGCTTCTCTCTTATACTCCGCCACTATAACATAAGTCCCCAATTTCCCATTGTGTGATACCCAGCCAGATGGAAATGGGTGGAGCACCCATTGCCAAAGATGCTCTGTTTGCACTGTCATTCGCTCTATTAATGCCAGAATACCAGAAGCTAAATTTTCTTTTTAGAGGAGAAAAGCTAGATACAGCTTTCCAATTTGAATAAAAACGCAAAAGTGTCTCGGATACAAAAAAATGTTTCACTCACTCTTAAGGGCAGTTAAAATGACATAAGGATGTTAAAAAAACCGAGAACATTATGGGTAAAGCTCATCTATTCAGAAATCGTTAGAGTACAAATGAATATCTAAAGCAAGCATTCGCAAATCCAATTGGTCTCGCCCTTATAATAGAAGTACTAAACTATTGGCTTTGCCAATCCGTGTTTGTAAAAATGTTTTAAAAAAAACAATAATAAATAAAAAATCAGTACACTAGAGGAAAATCAAATACCTACGAATGTAGCAAAATGACAACCGGGAGTGAATTCGCTCTCTTATTCTGAATTCTTATGATTAACATGGACGTACAAAATATTACAGACATGGAACAGAATGCCCAACAATTTAAATCGGTTCCGGAAATACAAATAAATACCAGGTGACAGGCAGTAAAACGAAGAGGACATTTAACAGACCTGCAGTTGTTTAAAGTTTGACTCAGAAGTCCACTACGTGGACCATAAACCTGAAGTACATTGTTAAATTGGCTGTAGGGGAGGTCTTTACAGAAATTAGGTACTTGTCTAGTTGACTGTGGAGATTAAATAAAATATACAACTGCAAATACTAATCACCGTAATGACGGGGTGTATTTATATGTGGTTTTGATTTTCGAGACATAGAATCACCTATTGAGGTAACTCATGATGCCTCAGTGAATGAAGTGCTCTGCATGGGCCCCTCTGCTTTGTAAATCACCGCATGTGCAGTTACTCCTGTAATTGCAGACCTAATGCTAATTTCTTGCTTTGTTTATTCACTGACTAAGTCGTCTGTCTAGCTGCCCACCTAATCATTTATAAAACCTATCTATGGAGCTGATTACAATGGCGGATGGACTTCAGTCCGTACGCCATTGTATCGGGGAGTGGGACTGCCCGCCTATGAGGCAGTGGGCTAATTACAATGCGACCGCCACCACACCGTAGCACTTCCCAATCCCATATCTTACATTGGGGGGATGATGCTGGCTGCAGCACCCGCCGCAATGTAAAAACAGCACATTTCACACTTTCCTGCACTACGTGGCAGATGCCATGCGGTGGCTGTCACATGGTGCAGGGAAATGTTGGGGTGGCACCATAGGTGCCCTCTTCCCAAAGAAAGGGCCCAGGGAGAAGGGGGGCCCGCTACGGGCTCACAATGTCTAGCCCCACCAGCCTTTCCATGGCGGGTGAAGCACCACGGATAGGCTGGCGGGGATGGACTATCGTAATCCCTACGGCAGTGCCTGTTAGGCACCACCGCTATTTCAGGGATTGGGAGGCCTACGCAGCACTGCTAGGCTCAATGAGCCCATCGTAATCAGCCCCTATCTCTCAGTCCACCTATCCATCCCTTCATTACCTCCTTCTCCGTTTTCCTCACCACACTAATGACATAATAAGCTTTAGCCTTCCACAGAAACTCTAAAAGTTAAAGTCAGCATACCAGCATCTCATCCCTCCAATATGGCTGACGCTGTCATCCACAAATGACATAAAAGGAATGGCCACCAAAGCAACAAGAAAGTTGAAGACCCACACAAAACAGAGCAAGAAGGGATGGGAAACTATACTGTGGCGAGGAAGACAAGCGCTCAGAGTAATGAAGATGACCAGTAAGTAACCGGGGTATTCGTTCATCTCATTCATTCAGCCATCCATTACAATACAAAATAACCCCAACAATGAGAGCTGTTTCTATGGTTGCAAACACTTACTACCATGAGAGGAATGTCAGGGCACGCCTGGATGTGAGAACATGCTGTGAGTAATGTGAAGAGGTCCCTGGTAGGGAGCAGGAGTATGTGATGCTACGAGTGAATGGTCTGCGCCCACAAATTATGACAGTCAATATAATCACATGGATTTGGTGAAATTGACGCAAAAAAAGAAACATTTTAGGATGGGAAAAAAAACGTATCCAAAAAAAAGAGAAATTGGGATTAAAGGGGCAGGGTAGTGATGCCAGCACTGGTTGGTTTAACTTTAGTGACATTTCAACCAGGTGCAATTTGGCAATAAATATTTTCCTTTTGCCAAGAATCATTGTCATATAATTCAATTAAAACATCTCAACCGAGGCCAACGCTGTTTTGATATTCCTGTTTAGCGGCATGTCGCACAACAGTGTGTTGAAACTTGCCAACTTAATTCAAGACACAGTTAAACAGATCGCAAGAACCATTACAATTGTCTATTTAAATTACTGATTTTGTCTGGGTGGGCGTAGCTGTCAGAAGTAATGGGTAGGAAACAATCAGTGTTGTGAATGTGTTTTAGTGTCTTATTTCTTATGAACATATTTGCTTGGGAAATAAAACAGAGCTGGTAAACGTGATGCATATAACACATTCTCTTTTTTTACAGTACTTTATCACTCATCTGTTAAGTATGTATTACTGTGAGACCTGATTGCCATAATTAAAATCATGAATAAAATACAAATTGGTAACCCCTTGCGAATCATAAAAGAGACTTAGAACATTGAATAAAAGAATCTATGGCTCGTACCCACCGGGGACACTCCTTTTTACAGTGTGCATGTTTTTAGGAAGATCACGACTGCGTTGCTGCTCTCAGCTTGGTGGCACTGTTTACTTGAGCCTTTGCAAACTCAGTTACATTAGCATCTCTTGCCTCGAGCACACTCGCTGGATTATTTGCTTGCCATATTATAATTACTCGTCACATCAGTTGTGAGCACACGCCAGGACTTTGCCCGCAATGTATGCAACCGTTGTGTGCCCATTTTGCCGTTCAGGGAGGGGAAGGGAGAAAAAAGGAGGCAGCAGTTTGCTGCCCTGACTCGGAGTTTGTATATGCCATATACACAGAGGACAGACTGCATTCCGAGGATGAAAGCGCTGACGCAATGCCCTTTTCAGGAAAGAGATGATTGTTAAGGATAGAGGAAGTGTTCTTGTACAAACATTGCAAAATGAACAATTAATGGACGCAGTGCTCAATGTCAAACATTCACACTAGTACAGAGATTTTGGCCAAATTCCAATTTTATTTGCACCGCATGCCATTCCAATTTAGACCCAGCCATATACAAATCAGTCATGACCACGCCCCCCATGGCTACAGTCCACCTGAACTGACATTAAAACAATGGATTAAACTCAGATCTATCGACTGTGGGTGAATGTTTGTATTGTTCAGCATTCCTTCCATCATCTGTTCTATTTGCTGTTGTCGCCCTAATTGGGAAGGGTATGCCCAGATGTGGGTCCCGTGCTCACTGTGCCACTGGATACAAGCTAGCCTAGATGATGATGGGTGATAAACACTGAAACCGGTCCCTCGATGCTTGTTTCCAGTCCATGGATGACCTTACTTGCCAGTTTGGGCTGGATGTTTCCCATGAGGACCAGGATCAAGACTGATTTGCAAATGCCTTGGTCTAAAATGTGGTGGTTTGTTGGGCAAAAAAAACGGATAAAACCCAGATATGTTGACTGGGGGTGAATGTTTGCTTTGTTGAGCATTCTGTACATTATCTGTTTTTAGGGCTCGCCCGCTGTGCGCATGCGCATAGCTGGCAAGCTCTATAGGGGCTTAAATAAGCTTTACCTAGACTGGCGATTGACTGGCGATTTGATGCTGTGCCCGTGGCTTTTAGGTCAATGCGCAAGCGCATTGACCTAAAATGCGCGTGCACATCATCAAATCGCCAGTCAATCGCCAGCAGCACTCCTCCCCTGCTGCTTCACACCCTCATGCCGCTCTCACCGCTCCGCCCCCTCCCCTGCCCGCCGTGTCGCATTTCTTATCCCCCCTCCCCACAGCAATGCCCTCAGCCGGCCGGCTTGTATGCCTGTGCCATTTTGTCGTTACACGCATTTATGTTGCACATGCTTACAAAACGACGCAGGCAGCCATGTCAAAAGCTTATTATTATTTTTTTTCTCCAACTTTAGCCACTCTGCACTGCGTTGCTAAAACAATTGGCGACTTGTGATCCTCGACCTCTGCCAGATAGACTTATCTGTCAACCAAACTTTTAAAAGTAAGTTTGCATTTCGTGGCCGTTGTTTGTGTCTTTCAACAGTCACTGTTATTTACCGTTGTACAACCTCCAGTTTGAAGAGTGATGAAACCACAACACACTGTGCCAGCCACCATCTTTCATGCTGGTATGACTGCACACACTAAGATCTCATTGGGTGAACTGGTACTTGCTGCCAATCTTGTGCTGCCATTGAGGGGTTAAAAGGCACAGAATGCCACCCTCTATGACACTGTCGAGGATCGAATGGCTTTCAATATCACTTCCTATGATGTCTTACTGGAGCTCAAATGCATAGGATGTCCTTTCCTACTAAGTAATTTCCCATGATGTCACAGAGGGGACAATTTGCATATGACCTCAAGTTACTTCAGTGAAATAGGTTAATGGGTTTCTTTGACAATTGTACTAATTGTGAAACAGGCATACTTTTCTGCAGATAGTTATACATTGTTAGGTTTCTCTTGTACCAGTATCACTTCCACGCCGTTTCACTATATATGGAACCATCTCTCTGTTGGTGTTCATCTGCTGAGGCTCACACATGCTTTCACAACAGTGTCTTTACATTTGCATTTGAATGCCTGAATTTCAAACCATTTCGGCATGTGTCTGCCAGATTTGCCAACGGCATCGTGTGGAGTTATGTGAGATGTTAGATTACAACCATATGTAATCATATGCAAAGTAGGTGTGCTCCGTGTGATTTCTTAAAGTGAACACATATGCACGCGTGTAAGATATACTTTATCAGTGTTCCATTGTCTTTAGGAACCTTATTCTTTACCTTACATGCTGTTTTCCCCTAAATGACCCTGTACCTACAAACCACCTCCTCATTCGACTCACATTCTTTCTGAATTAAGCGTCTGTGTGTCTTGGCAGTCTGCAGATGCCAAAGAGCTGCGCGGATGAGTAAATCGAGCAAGCATCTTTGACTTGTGGCTTCAGCTGCGCTTGCCTTTGCCCAGGCATGTCTTATGTGGCAATCGTACTAGTGATTTATGGTATCAGTTTTCCATTCCATAGCATGTATTATATTTTGGTAGGGTGAAAACAACTTTGCAGCATCTCCAAGTATTTACAATCGACGCCCTAGAGACCTTGGTAGAGAACATGCCACTAGAAGTGTGCCTGTTGCACGTACATTCCTTTAACACTTATATGCTAAACAGATATACTCTTCAGCACATCAGCGCTTACAGTCTTCTTTTTATGATGACCTATTGAACTAAGTAATCTTCTATTCATGTACAAGGTGCCTTTTTATGAAGTTAGAGAACCACGCCTGCTGTTCTGTGGCTCGTCGTGGTAGGCATATCCATAAGGGTGAACTGGTATCTATCACCATAGATCACCATAGATAGTGGGTGATCTTTTCTTCATTCAAGAGATGCAATATGTGCGAATATTATTATATGTGTTTTGTATAGGGGGACATTAACAGGGCGGCTTGGTATGAGTTTTTCAGTGTTCATTTATCCATATCCTGATTAAAGTGAGTAGGTGATGTATGGAGAATGCAGGATTTTACCAAAGTGGTGTTATATCTCTTCAATGTACATTATATGTGGATAAACCTTGGATGAATAGATGGATGGATGGATGGGTACACATCCACCACATCCACCACATCCACCACCACATCCACCACATCCACCACCACTTCACCACCGCATCCACCACCACATCCACCACCACCACCACATCCACCGCATCCACCACCACATCCACCACCACATCCACCACTTCCACCACCACATCCACCACCACCACATCCACCACCACCACATCCACCACTGCATCCACCACCACCACATCCACCACCGCATCCACCACCACATCCACCACCTCATCCACCACCTCATCCACCACCTCATCCACCAACGCATCCACCACCACCACATCCACCACCACCGCATCCACCACCACCGCATCCACCACCATCGCATCCACCACCACCACCACCACATCCACCACCACATCCACCAACACATCCACCACAACCACATCCACCACCACCACATCCACCACCACCGCATCCACCACCACCACCACACCCACCACCACTACAGCCACCACCACATCCACTACAACCACCACCCCATCCACCACTACCACCACCACCACATCCACCACCACCACATCCACCACCACATCCACCACCACATCCACCACCTCATCCACCACCTCATCCACCACCTCATCCACCACCTCATCCACCAACGCATCCACCACCACCACATCCACCACCACCGCATCCACCACCACCGCATCCACCACCATCGCATCCACCACCACCACCACCACATCCACCACCACATCCACCAACACATCCACCACCACCACATCCACCACCACCACATCCACCACCACCGCATCCACTACCACCACCACACCCACCACCACTACCACACCCACCACCACTACAGCCACCACCACATCCACTACAACCACCACCCCATCCACCACTACCACCACCACCTCATCCACCACCACCGCCGCATCCACCACATCCACCACCACCACATCCACCGCATCCACCACCACATCCACCATCACCACCACATCCACCATCACATCCACCATCAAATCCACCACCACATCCACCACCACATCCACCATCACATCCACCATCACATCCACCATCACATCCACCATGACATCCACCGCCACATCCACCATGACATCCACCGCCACATCCACCACCACAACCACCACATCCACCACCACTTCACCACCGCATCCACCACCACATCCACCACCACCACCGCATCCACCGCATCCACCTCCACATCCACCACATCCACCACCACATCCACCACTTCCACCACCACCACATCCACCACCACATCCACCACCACATCCACCACCACATCCACCACCTCATCCACCACCTCATCCACCACCTCATCCACCACCTCATCCACCAACGCATCCACCAACGCATCCACAACCACCACATCCACCACCACCGCATCCACCACCACCGCATCCACCACCACCGCATCCACCACCACACCCACCACCACTACATCCACCACCACATCCACTACAACCACCACCCCATCCACCACTACCACCACCACTGCATCCACCACCACCGCATCCACCACCACATCCACCATCAACACCACATCCACCATCAACACCACATCCACCATCACATCCACCACCACCACCACATCCACCACCACCACCACATCCACCAACACATCCACCATCACCTCCACATCCACCATGACATCCACCGCCACAGTCACCACCACATCCACCACCACCGCATCCACCACCACCGCATCCACCACCACTGCATCCACCACCACTGCATCCACCACCACCACATCCACCACCACCACCACATCCACCGCATCCACCACCACATCCACCACATCCACCACCACATCCACCACTTCCACCACCACCACATCCACCACCACCACATCCACCACTGCATCCACCACCACCACATCCACCACCACATCCACCACCACATCCACCACCACATCCACCACCACTTCCACCACCTCATCCACCACCTCATCCACCACCTCATCCACCACCTCATCCACCAACGCATCCACCAACGCATCCACCACCACCACATCCACCACCACCGCATCCACCACCACCACATCCACCACCACCGCATCCACCACCACCACCACACCCACCACCACTACATCCACCACCACACCCACTACAACCACCACCCCATCCACCACTACCACCACCACCGCATCCACCACCACCGCATCCACCACCACATCCACCATCAACACCACATCCACCATCACATCCACCACCACCACCACATCCACCACCACATCCACCAACACATCCACCATCACCTCCACATCCACCATGACATCCACCGCCACAGCCACCACCACAACCGCATCCACCACCACCGCATCCACCACCACCGCATCCACCACCACCGCATCCACCACCACCGCATCCACCACCACCACCACCACATCCACCGCATCCACCACCACATCCACCACATCCACCACCACATCCACCACTTCCACCACCACATCCACCACTTCCACCACCACCACATCCACCACCACCACATCCACCACTGCATCCACCACCACCACATCCACCACCACATCCACCACCTCATCCACCACCTCATCCACCACCTCATCCACCACCTCATCCACCACCTCATCCACCAACGCATCCACCACCACCACATCCACCACCACCGCATCCACCACCACCGCATCCACCACCACCGCATCCACCACCACCACCACACCCACCACCACTACATCCACCACCACATCCACTACAACCACCACCCCATCCAACACCACCACCGCATCCACCACCACCGCATCCACCATCACATCCACCACCACCACATCCACCACCACCACCACATCCACCAACACATCCACCATCATCTCCACATCCACCATGACATCCACCGCCACAGCCACCACCACATCCACCACCACCGCATCTACCACCACCGCATCCACCACCACCACATCCACCACCACCACTACATCCACCACCACATCCACTACAACCACCACCTCATCCACCACATCCACCACCACCGCATCCACCACCACATCCACCATCAACACCACATCCACCATCACATCCACCACCACCACCACCACCACCACCACATCCACCAACACATCCACCATCACCTCCACATCCACCATGACATCCACCGCCACAGCCACCACCACATCCACCACCAACACATCCACCACCACCGCATCCACCACCACCGCATCCACCACCACCACACCCACCACCACCACACCCACCACCACCACACCCACCACCACCACACCCACCACCACATCCACTACAACCACCGCCACATCCACCACATCCACCACATCCACCACCACCACATCCACCACCACATCCACCATCACCACCACATCCACCATCACATCCACCATCAAATCCACCACCACCACCACATCCACCATCACATCCACCGCCACATCCACCACCACATCCACCACCACCACATCCACCACCACCACATCCACCACCACCACATCCACCACCACTTCACCACCACATCCACCACCACCACATCCACCACCACCACCACATCCACCGCATCCACCACCACATCCACCACCGCATCCACCACCACCGCATCCACCACCACTGCATCATCCACCACCTCATCCACCACCTCATCCACCACCTCATCCACCAACGCATCCACCACAACCACCACATCCACCACCACCACATCCACCACCACCACCACATCCACAACCACCACATCCACCACCACCACATCCACCACCACCACATCTACCACAACACCACCACATCCACCATCACCACCACATCCACCATCACATCCACCACCACATCCACCATCACATCCATCACCTTCACATCCACCATCACATCCACCACCACATCCACCACCACATACACCACTTCCACCGCATCCACCACCACCGCATCCACCACCACATCCACCACCACCACCACATCCACCACCACCACATCCACCACCACCACCACATCCATCACCGCATCCACCAACACCTCATCCACCACCTCATCCACCACAGCATCCACCACCACCACATCCACCACCGCATCCACCACCGCATCCACCACACCCACCACCATCACTTCCACCACCACATCCACCACCACTTTCACCACATCCACAACCACCACATCCACCACCACCACATCCACCACATCAACACCACATCGACCACCTCCACCACCACCACCACATCCACCACCACCACCACATCCACCACCACCACCACCTCCACCACCACCACCACCACCTCCACCACCTCCACCACATCCACCACTACCCCCACATCCACCACCACATCCACCCCCACATCCACCACCATCACCACCACATCCACCACCACCACCACATCCACCACCACCACCACATCCACCACCACCATATCCCCCAGATCCACCACCATCACATCTACATGTGTGTGGCTCTGTGTGTGTAGGTGCAAATGCAATGTTCTTGGATTGTCGTCACAATAAAATACACTGAACATAATCTTCACAAAAGTTATTTACAAACGTTTAAGCTATTGTCATTATAAATTACAATAACTTTTATTTAAGTATTAATTATTTACAAAATTAAAAGCCATTGTTATTTGTAATATCAATACATCTAAGTCACGTAAATACAACACACATTGCATTACAAATGCTATAGGTGTCACATTTGCAAAAGTTAAAACTATTGACATTGTAACTGACAAAGCTATTAATTTTGCTACTTTCAAAACCAACACATAAATAAAAAAAGTGTCATTTACAATACCAATAGCTCAAACTTTCCTAATGCGAGACCTATTGCATTTCCAATGCTTGTTTTTATTGCGTCGCTTTTAGTGGGATGGGTATGCCCAGACATGGGTCCGGTGCTCATTGCGCCACTGGATTCAAGCTAGCCTGGCTGATGAGGGGTTATACCCCAAAACCGGTCACAGAATGCTTGTTTCCGGGCCAGGAAGGACCTGGCTTGGCAGATCGGCTGGACTGTTCCCATGAGGAGCAGGGGCAAAACTGATTGGCATATGGCTGGGTCCAAATTGGGGTGACGTATTGGGTAAAAAAAGATGTATTAAACCCAGATCTTTTGACTGCGGGTGATATTTGCATTGTTCAGCATTCTGTCCATCATCTGTTCTTTTTGCTTTTGTCACCCTAAGTGAGAAGGGTATGCCCAGACATGGGTTCCATGATCACTGCACCACTGTAATCAAGATAGCCTTGCTGATAAAAGATGATGTCCCGAAACGGGTCCCAGGATGCTTATTTCCAGTCCAGGGAGGACCTAGTTGGCTAACCAGAATTCAGGAACACCCCCCCCCCCATTGTGTCATAACTAAAAGCGGGGACACTGGTTTAAGCAATTTCAATGATTTGAACCTCAAAAAATCTACAAAAAACAGAAACATGTATTCACCAAGCAAATACACAACTGATTTAACATTTAATATAATTTCCCACGTAAAAAAAATAAAATGTTCATTTTAATGAAAGTGTGGGCTTTTCTATATTCAATTGAGACGACACATCGTCCATTCAATATTTAGTCTGATGCATTTGCTCTGCTCCACGAATCACTCCGAGGACCCCAAATGAATTTTTAGACTCTAAATGCAAATTCCTTCATATAGCATTTTACAGTGTTACATTTTGCTTCTTTTTTTGCATACACGTTCATAATCTGTTTACATTATTTAATTTTCTAAACAGTAGTGTACTCCCTTAGTGGGCATCATGGACCCCTCACAGGTTAAGATGCTTTGCAGATGGCGTGTCAAAAATTGCAGAGTCATTTTGTAAAACCATTTAAACCTATGGGTCTTTATGCCCATACATACTAATGGAGTAGAATTGCCTAATAGTGATTAGGTTCTTAGCAAATCTCTATTTGATAATATTAAGGAATCGCAAAATCTTTGGTGATTCCTTACAAACATAGCATTATGCGATTACCAAATATCTTTTAGGTAAAAATTGCTATTTGGGAATCGCAAAATGCTTTCTTGATACATCTGACCCATATTATCTTATATACAGAGACAAAGCAGGAAAGCTTGAGGACATTGTCCTGAATCAAATAAAGAAAGCGAATAAAGAAAGAACATATATTAAAAGAATGAAAGGCCGAAAAGATGAAAATATTTCAGGCAGAGAATGCGTCTTTATATAAAAAAAAAAATCTTTTTCGAGTAATTACTCCGGCAATGTTGTCTGGCATTCTACAATATAAACAGACCTGAGTATCCGAAATGCTTATTTAAAATTCTGTTCTTAAATTAGCATGCAGTCCTCCTAAGGTAAACTGACAGAGTGTTGACTTATCACTGGAATGTACTTTTCCTGCTGAAAGCTACTTCTTTAGACATTTTGATATTCAGTGAAGGAATGAAGGTGACAGTAGTAAATTGTGATAAATAGACTACAGTACATCTATTTCTGAAATATGACATTTAACCCTATGCGCCTGAAACATCTTTCAGTATAAATCACCCCAAAGATCCCTAATTTCCACTTAAAACTCTGAAAAATCTGTCCCTTGGCTGATTTCCTTTGGTAAGTGGCATCTACATCCACAACTATTTCAATCTCTCCTTTAACGCAAGAAGATGTAACATAATAATAATAATAAAAATAATAATGAGGCTATTTGTGAGGCGCTTGGTCGCGCCTAACGGCGCCTCCCAGCGCTGCGAGAGAGTGACCAGATAAAGAGATATAATGCCATATGTCTATCCACTTGTCAGAACTGAGATTCATGACTAGGCTAGTAACTAGGGAAAATAGCCATGTTTTTAGTCTCCTTCAGAAGTATCTCTGTTGGGTCCATCCTCAGATGGAGGGGTAGGGAATTCCATGCCTGAGCCGCTAGAGACGCAAAGGAGCGACCGCCCCAGCTAGCTTTTCTGACCCGCGGAATCACTTCTTGTACAGTTGATTTTTACCTAGGTGCACACAATCGTGTCTAAATGTATGGTAATACAAATGTAGTAAACACAGGATATAAATCTTTCTTTTTT
This sequence comes from Lissotriton vulgaris, assembly GCF_964263255.1. Classification (NCBI taxonomy): domain Eukaryota; kingdom Metazoa; phylum Chordata; class Amphibia; order Caudata; family Salamandridae; genus Lissotriton; species Lissotriton vulgaris. The sequence continues at coordinate 21,087 of NW_028247700.1, read as the reverse complement.
ATCATGGGAAGCAAATTCCTCTGTTTCATTGCAGTTTATTCTATATTTCTCGAATACCATAAAGTTCACCAGTTGACAGAAGAGTTTTAAATCAGTCCATTCTAATTCTCATTCCTTTTCCAGGAAATAAGATTTCCTATTCGTGTGTCAGATTCATTCAATATTGTGGTATTCCAGCACGAAATATACCCGGCAGCTCTACACTTCATAACTTTTATTGATACTGATTATTACTTACTGAAATGCTTGTATGTTTTAAGGTATTACAGCAAATGCAAATGCAGTGCTTAATACAATTTATTTTTTATAGCACAACATTTATATTGGTTTCTGGCCACATAATCTCCCGATTATTTAAACTGTGAATATGTGTAATGCAAAGATTACACTTGAGCAACATAAACTCGAGTTGTCACCCAAACCTCCTGCATATAAGAGAGAGATGTGGCGATACTTCCTTAGGTTTGTAATATACATCAATGCATATATATTTAAGGAGATGACCTAACTCCTTCTCTTTAGAAACCGGTTAATCTCATATTATTGTGAGCAGGCCCACTAGGAGGCTGGCTTCTTACACCGACTATCAATGTCTGTTCTACACAACGAGGCACACCACTGTATCAGAAAGCTGCAAATCAATATGTTATATTTACTCTATAATGAGGTGTGAACAGTGTAGACCAAAGTCACCAACGTTCACAGATTGATTTATTATTAATTCATACCTGCAGTATTGTGAGACAATTCAGAGCAGGTAAGATGGGTAGGCATGATACCACCCCTATGGCCCCCACCTCTATTTCTGAAACATTACGAAGGATGTTACCTCACTATTGCATTATGAGGGTTTGCATTCCAAAAGCATGTTCAACAATTAACTGTGTTTTCAGGTAATCCATGTTGGGGTCTAATCACAAACAACGTTTGTTTTGCAAATCAACTCTATGGGATGGTGTGTGTGTGTAGGATTTTGTGATGTTTGCCAGTGGCATTTCTGACATCTCCTTGAAAGTCATTAAAGGTATTTTCCTGGCAGTTCCCAAAGGATACAAGTTTCGTCCTTTTATGAACGATGGCAATTGCAGAAATAATCTTTGCACCAAACACAATTATTGATGTATGCCTGGATTTTCCTTCCAAAACTATGTCCGACGAGCAGCATCAGACAATTTGCAGAGAAAGACACATAGCTCAGTTGTATCGGTGTGACTTACCTTGCAGGAACAATTTTATTCCTGAGGCCTTGCAGACTCCCATCTTCAGGTGATTTTGACAAATGGGGGGTTGATTAATAATAATATATTCCCATTCAGGAACATTACTTTGACCTGCATTTAGCTTAGATCCCTTAGATATTCTGTAGATACATTTTGCAGAAAATATAAAAAATGTCAGCAGTATCCAAAAAGAGACTAATGGAATACAACATGGATATTTATGTAGTAGATGCATAAATAAATCAATCTCAAGTTCTTTACACATGTACCCAGAGAGATCAAAAGCATGACTTAACAGCAACGTAGGCACCTTCAACTCGGCGGAATAGCAAGGACACTAGCAAGAGATGACAAATCAGTTAAAAAGATAGGAATATAGGAAGGCCAGGAAAAGAAGCCCATATCACTTTACGTCTTCTTTTTTTCCAATTTTATTTATTGAATAAGCCAAAACATGAAGGTAAAAATAAAAGGGGAACAAAGTGCAGCGCATTTCCAGATTTTCAGACATAATTTGGTGTATTGACACAGACTTTGACAAGATGGTACATTAGATCAGTCCTTCGAGGTAGTGGCACCTATAATTCAAAATAATATAGACAATATTCCTTCACTCGATCTGACAGTTGTGGGGAGGTATCATCAAAGGGCGTGCAAATCATTCCCCTAGACACATTCCATGGTTCCCAAATTCTCGTTCATTTTTGAGGGCACCCTCTACTCTCATATACCACCCTCTCTGCATGCATACACCAGTCCATATCAGACTCAAGCCCTTCCAGGTTCTTTAAGTCTTCTTTTGGCCAGGACTTCTAACGCTTTTAGAGATACTGTTATGATAGATGGTGATTATTGGAGAGCAGATGCTGCCAACACGAGGTCTAGCCACAATGCTTGCCCTAAAGGAACACTCTTTCCAGTTAACGTCCACTGAAGCCCAACAAGTAATGAAAATCCTGCACACCCCTATTAGAGCTAAGTATTTAGTACATTTACTGCTGGCATTCTTTGAAAAATAATATTGCTCCGTCCCCATGCAACATCACGATACCATCATAGAATTGTGCAATTCCAGAGCCTTGAGTGCTCTCTAGCTAAGCCGACTTGCCTCTGTTGCTTGGTAAGGGACCATACAAATACGAGTTGGAAAGCTTTCATTTCCCCCTGTCACTTTCTGATCTGGGGACAGGGCCCATGTCAGACAGTTGGTTCACAGCACCTATCCCTGCATATGCCATCAGGGAGCACATGCACCATTTGATGGCTGCACCTAGTTACCTGAACTTTACAGTGGCCATGAATCACGGGAACTCAGAGATAGAAGAGCACTGTGCACACCATTAAGTGAAGTGACACCAGCTGCTCTATGGAACCTGTGCTGATGACCATCTCACCTAATGAATGAGGACCTCCACACAGGGCAGATCTGCATTTGTCAACCCAGATGCCGTCTTCACACATCTGGCCACACACACAGGATGTCTCAGTGTGACCCTTCACCTGCATTTTCAAGTGGGATTGTTATACAGCAAGAGAGGGAACACCTTGTGCCTTGTACCTCCTACGGAGGGGATGGCGCAGAGTAGTCTTGGAACCCTCTCTAGCCCTTTAAAATTACCAACAAGAGGGGGATTGTTCTTCTCAAAATTACCGATTGTTCAAAGCTACCAATTTGCTTTCAGCAAAATACATTAGTCTGCCTCTCTCTTGACACTGCTACAGCCTTTTAGTGGATTCTCGACAGGGGCCATTTTCTTCAGTCACCTACTGGCCCTTCATTTCACGAAAGTCTGCATTAGTCTCTGGTTTTTGGCTGGCTGAAATATTTGATTCGAGATCTTGGCCCACAATACAATTTATTTGAGGAGCAGCAGTATAAGAAACCACATATCTAATTGCTTTAGAGGTGGCTATAAATTCCCTAACAGGCCGCAAGCAGAAGTTCATATTTACATGGAGCACAGCTGTCAAAATTTAAACATGGCCAAAACTTTATCCATGGTGAACATTTTGAAGAAAAGAGTATATTTTATTATCAATATTCTGTTGTGAAATCCACCCGCATTGTGCGCACAGTCTAGCAGTGCTGATTGTTGGGAGCCCAAGTCACAATTACACGGGAATACTCTTAATGGCGACTGTCGTGTCCTATGTCAATCACACACGGACACCGACTTGTATATCGAGGAGCTCTTTATTCATACATCTGCACATGTCCCTGTCCCTACTCTAACTGTTCCCTGGTTCCTGTCCCCGGCTCCTCCTGTTCCTGCTCCTCCCTCTGACTCCACCCTGCAACCACTAGACTGCATCCCACAATACTACATCTCCCCCTTTCTTAACAAAATGAGCTTAATGTCCCCAGTGTTCGCAGTTCTTCAATCCGCCACACAGGTTGGCGGACAGCCTGTTCTTCAAACCTCAGTAGTGTCGAATCCACGGTGGGCTTGACTTTGGTCAATCTTTCTGTTGTCTTGATCAGGGCATCCTTGATCACGTTACGTGTGGACTGTTTGCTCTCACATTCCGCAGTCAGCATGTCTCTTTCCAGTGGTGTAACTACTGTTGGTTCAGGTGCTCGATCCCTTTCGTGGGTGGATAGTGTTCTGGTCCTCTTCCGAGTACCCACATCCACTTTGGCCTCCGTTTGTCTTGTCCGGTTGAAGACAACGCTGTCCTCCGGTTCCAGGTCATGTATGCCAGACGGTATGGTGCTATCGGACGAGACTGTCTTGGCTTGGTTCAGTAATTCATTCACTGCATTTATTTTTACTGCTGTTTGCTTCGTCAGGTCAAGAACAACACTGTCTTCCTGTTTTGGGTCTGGGGTGCCGGCCGGTGAGGTATGAACGGCGGAGGTCAGTTTGGTATGGTTTGGGGATTGATTTGCTGTCTCGGATTGTCTCTCCCACGCCTGCTCGCGCGTGGAACAGGCAGACCCTGGGGTCAGCTGAAGGTTGGCGTGTCTTGTTCTCCTCCGATGATGACTTAGTTCTCCTGACGTGTCTGGCTTCTTTTGCTGATTGACTGGTTGGTCCATTTTTATTTGGGTGCTATTGGCCACGAGGCCGACCTCCGTTTTATAGGACCAGGACCAGGGCCTTCGAGTCAAACTTGCTGCCCCTACCCGGGGTGACGGTGTGGTATTGGTGTCACGATGCACCTGTGCTCGATGCGACAGGTTGTCTGGTGGAGTGATCGAGTGTGCATTGACATTGGTGTGGGACACTTCGCTCTCGACGTGAGGAGTATCCCTTGGTTTGCTGATGTGTTCAGGTGCTTGGCGCCATGGCCGGTGTCGGGGCCATGACTCTGTCGACTCAGAGGATCGGACCGAAATGCTGTCCCAATCAGAGGAGTTCTCCCTCGCTTCCCTCTGAGAATGTTTCTTTAAGAATGTTGCACGTGGTCGTTGTCGGGACCATGACTCTGCCGACTCAAAAGATCGGACCGACATGTTGTCTGAATCAGAGGAGTTCTCCCTCACTTCTCTCTGAGAATGTTTCTTTAAGAGTGTTGCACGTGGTCGTTGTCGGGACCATGACTCTGCCGACTCAAAAGATCGGACCGACGTGCTTTCTGAATCAGAGGGGTGTTCCGTCAGTTCCCTCTGTGAGTGTTCATTTGGGAATGTCCTACTAGGTGGTCTTCGGAACCTGGTAGTCCGTGACGAGCTGCTTTCCCCTTCGGAATTGTGTTTGAAAAGCTTCTCCATGTGTCTTTGTTGGAATATCTTCAACGCTGTCTCATTTGGGAGATTGTTTGAAGATTCCGTGCTTGTTCCTTGATCCCAAGCTTTCGCCTCTTCGTCCTTCTCGTCTGATGTTACCCATCTATGCTCTGTTTCGTCGTTTTCGTGGGGCCCATGGATGCTTTGGGGCCCATGAAGGCATGGATCTTTTCTTGCTGGTTGTTGTTGTTGTGAGGGACCAGTCCATGTTGTGTTATCTGGTTCTCCTTCCCAATTGCTTGATGTTCCAACACCTCTGACTTGGGGTTTATGTGTTCTCCGGCCAGATGTTTCCTTGGACTCGTCTTCACTGCTTGTCGACTGATGTCCCTGCGCCGACTTTCGGTGTTGACCAGTGTGACCCTTTCTTCTATGGTTAGTCTTTCTCTCCCACTTGCTGTGTGGGATGCCTTCTTGTCCAGGAGTGCGATCTGTCCCACTTGATGCTCTTTCTTCCTCCTTTGAATGACTCTTTGAGGAACTCCTGGGGGGTGAGTAACTTTTTGGAATTGTCTTTTGGATGGTTGACTCTGGGTCATCTGACTCCGAGCAGTCCTTGGTTGACCTTGAGTAGTCGGATGCTGAGTAATCCGACTCTGAGTGATCCGTGTTATTTTCTTTGTCACCGTGTCTTTCCCGTGGTCTTTTTGCTGGTCTGTCTTCCCTCTCTCTCCTTTCAGTTCTGTTTGTTTTCTGCGGGTCATCTGTCCGGGCGTCTTGATAATTTGCTTTCAGATTCGGGGCCTTTGATTTGTCTCTTACATTGACGTGCAGTCCAATTTCAGCCTTCCTGATGATTTCTTCCAGTGACCACTTTCCTCGCAAGATCTTGAGTTTCGTGTCGGGGCTTGTGCAGCCTTCAATTATCCGGAGTCGGACTGCGTCCTCATTCGTGAAGGTGTTGAAGTGGCAGCCTTGTACCAGGTTTTTTAACCGAGTGATGAAGGTTGGCAGTGGTTCACCTGGTTCCTGCCGAGCTGTGTTGAAAGCGATGCGCTCTCGATCCACTTCCGTTTGTGCGGAGAGACGGGCACATAGCTTCTCTTGGAGTCTTTTATAGATGTCTGTGTCTTCTTCAGAAAATGTTTCGATTGGGAATCGGCCCTCTGGACCCACCAAATGGAGGAGCAGCATTAGACACTTCCTCTCTCTTTGTTCTCCATGGGCATCCAGGAAGTCACTCAATGTGGCCAGCCATTGGTTCCGTTTGAGACACAAACTCCAAGTTTCCGTCTGCATCCCTGGGGGTGGTGCTTCAAAACAGGGATTGAACTGTTGTGCGATTTCTTCCCCCGCCATAAGCGTAGGATTTTGATGAATCATGCTCGCAGAGCACCGGCTGTTCACTTGTCTTCTCGTCTTCGTAATTGATCTGTATTTGGTTGAAGCCTGTGGTCTGGTCATGCGCTGGGACGTTAGCAATGCTTGTTTGGCCTTCGCCAGTGCTCGCTTGGTTGTTTGCTGACGCTTGATTCTGTTATGTCCACCAGTGCTTGTTTGGTTTTCAACAATACTTGTTTTCTTTCTTGGCTGCGATTTATCCAATGCTCGTTGGTTTGCGTGTATCGATGCTTGTGTCTCTCTGCAGGGATCAATGCTCGTTCCTTTGTACGTACCAGTGCTTGTTGATTTGCACGTATCGATGTTTGTCTAGTTGCATGTATCACTGCTTGTTTATCTGCATGTACCAATGCTTGTTTACTCTTGGCCAGTACTTTGTCTTTGCATGTACCAATGCTTGTTGATTTGCATGCATCAATGTTTGTCTTCTTAGATTGCTTCTTGCATTTGCATGGGCTTGTTTGTCGTCTTTTCAGCGCTTTGTTATTCCTCACTTGCATTCGCCAACGCCTGTTTGCATGCGTCAGTGTTTGTTTTGTTGCAGTCACCAATGTTTGCTTTACTTACAGCTGCCAATGTTTGTTTATTTTTCACTTGCATTCGCCAATGCTTGTTTGCATGCGTCAATGTTTGTTTTGTTACAGTCACCAATGCTTGCTTCACTTACGGTTGCCAATGTTTGTTTACTCTTCACTTGCATTCGCCAAGGCTTGTTTGTATGCCTCTTGCCCTTGCCAATGATTGTTTGGTCTTTGCCAATGTTTGTTTATTTTCCTTTACCAATGCTTATTCCCACTGCTCGCCTGACTTAAAGATGGCCGCCTACAGTCTGCACAGGGAGGATGTCCCAACAGTTGCCTGACTCAAAGATGGCCGCCGTGGTTATCTGCAGGCACTACTTTCTTTCTCTTCATTCAGCCCTCCTCTTCACTCGGGACTCACCGGCAGTCATTTCCAGGAGCAGGATCCTTCCAATTCGACTCCCTCTGGTCACCACTGCTGTCAGGTGAGGTTGGGGTGGGCTCCCGCCTTCCCTTGCAGAGTCCTCGGCGGCGACAGGTCGATCCTCACGCATCCGGCGTGAGATTCTCCGACATCGGAGTCCAGGCTTCAGTCATTGCGCGCTCAGCAGCGTGCGACAGCAGGCCTTCGTGGGGCGATCCACCCCTTGATTTATGTGTCTCTTGGCCACCACAGTCACCAGATCGGGTTGGGGTGGGCTCCCAACTCGATTCTTGAATTCCCGCTCTCTCTTTCGCCAGTGACCTGCCGGACCTCACGCATTAGGCGTGAGGTTTTCTAACGTCCGATGGCGCCCAGTCTCGAACTGCAGCGCTCTCAGCAGCGCTTGCTGTCGGCACGTTAAGGACGCCTTCCACAACTCTGGGGCACTTCTTTTACCTCTCTGGGCACTCCACAGGGTCGGAGTGGGCTCCCGATTCCTGCACACGGGCTCTTCACCCGGGGCACACGCTTCCAGCGTGAGGCGCTTTTTGGCGCGAAGGGCTCTCTTCTTCTTCGAGCGTTTTAACGCTCAGTGTCTCGGCTCCCTCTTAGATCCCTCTCACCTGTTGGGGGAAACAGGGTCACCTGCTGCTGGTTTCTTGCCTCAGGCAGCAACTTCGTCTCCTTTAGGCAGCGTGTCTTCTCCTCGAGGCTGCCTGGGGACAGGGCTCTCTTGGGGGGTTCCGTGGGCTAAGGTCATGCCCATCCCACCCTCGTCGCCAGCTGTCGTGTCCTATGTCAATCACACACGGACACCGACTTGTATATCGAGGAGCTCTTTATTCATACATCTGCACATGTCCCTGTCCCTACTCTAACTGTTCCCTGGTTCCTGTCCCCGGCTCCTCCTGTTCCTGCTCCTCCCTCTGACTCCACCCTGCAACCACTAGACTGCATCCCACAATACTACAGCGACCTAGAATCAAAAGCTCTTTTATCCCATTCAGAATTCCATTCCTTACTCAAAGAGGAGGGGGTTGCCTCTCCTGAAAGCTCCTCCAAGTTTCAATAAAAACAATACTTTGTAACAACTCCATACAATGGCCATCATCTACAGGGTCTGTAAAGTGCACTTGTAGCAGCAATACATTGTATTTCTTTCTTGTGTCTATCCTTGTTTTTATGTGACAAGACTGTCTGTTTTAAGGTCTCGGCTGTCGAAAGCAGCGCATGCGCTGCTCTCTGCATCGAGGGCTTCCTGGAATCAATTCAGATTCCGAAGCTCTCGGAGGCGAAGTTGAAGCCCCACCCATCTTTCTCATTCACTGGTGTCATCCTGCATGCAAAATGCAGGCTCACCATTTAAAAGGTGGCTTCTTAGTCCCTCCTTGTTGCTGCCATGTCTCCTTTTAGCCTGCCCACCAGGATTTGATCTCGCACTCGCGGTGTCACACACTCGCCTTAATTAGCTTGGACGCACTATGTTTTCCACACAACGCCGCCAGCTGGTTGGTGTAGGGCAGTTAAACCGATCACCCGAGTAATGTGATTCATGTCCCGTAAAACCAGGAGTGTCTGCTGACCCGAGGGCATGCTTTCTCTTACTTGTTTTGGATATGCCTCATACTCTCCGTGCGTTTGAACCGCTAACTACCTCAAGGCTAGCAAAGGTGACAGTCTGCTCTGCTGCCTCACTCCTGTGCAAACTGCCACCGGCCTTCTACGCATTTCTTACTGTATGAATACCCTTTGTACCTCCCCAGACAGTGCTTCCCTCCCCCCGGTAGGTCTGTTAAGTGCTACCATAGGCCCCACTGCTATTTTCGAGAAATTATTTGGCTATGTACACTCCGCCGGCTGCGTGAGCCTACATGCGTGCCACCCGCTGTCACTGCCATACTGCCTGACTAGTGCCTCTATTTCCAGAGACAGAGTGCCGCACTTGTGTTATTGACTCCGATGGTTGTTTCTTACAGTAGCTGTTTCCTGTCATTTTCGCTCGTTCTCGCCCCTGTTTTGGTAGTGCTATGCAGACCACCATAGCACAGGGAGAGTGCTGAAAGGTGTCCAAGTCTATGGTACTGAATCCACGAGTATCTGTTTATTGTGCTGGGGGGTCTATTTGCATGCTCGCATGCAGACAGCAGAGTGCCCAGATGGGATATTCCTGTTTGCAGACTAGTAGTGTCATCGGTGCAGAGCGTGGACAGTGCTGTGTGCATGATCACATAGAGGTGCTCCGAGAGCACGTAGCACAGGCCTTAGTATGGTGTGTCTGGTTGCTATTTGCACTGTATCATGCAGGCAGCATGGTGCCCAGCTGTTTGTGTAATGCAAGTCTGCAGCCCAAAATAGGGACATGCCAGAGAGGAGTGTGTGTGGTGTGTTTTTTGTAAGGCGTTTGCTACCCTGGCTAGGGGTACCCACAGGTTACTGTGTACAAGGATTGACACCACCCCAGACAACCACTCCCATCGCCCCTACCCCGTAACCTTCTTCTGTCCCCTGTCTCAGTATGTTCCGAAGGGAGCCCTTAACACCTCTGTTACCATTGACGTTTGAATTAGGAGGTCCAGCACGCCTCTATTTCTACCCAATAAACACACATCCTCTTTAAGGACCTTAAGAAATAAACAACACCTGAATCCCGAGAAGTCTATATACAGGTTCTATATACTTTTATTTTACTGTTGATAGCACTCGGAAATTGGCTATATGTATTTTTAGTGTCTCTGCTTATATAGCTCTCAAAGTGGATTGGAGCAAAACATACGGGCTGGTTAAGTCTTGGCTATAAGGATACACCTTATGAGTATCCTTACTTGTAAACTAATGGTCTGCCTGCCCAATTTATATGCTGAAGGACCATTGGTGTAACAATGGCGGTGACTACTCCATCTCCACCAAGGTTGTACGCCCTCCGATGACCCAAAGGAGTAACAGGGATTTTATTCCACTCACAATCGAGTCTTTTATATTAACCCCTTCCCTGCTGGGCACATTCCCCCGCTGTGCTGGGAGGAGGGGGGTGTGCACAGCGCCCCCGCGCTCATGACGAGCTTAGCTCGTCATGCAACACAGTGCTCGTGTGCTCATGACGAGCTGAGCTCGTCATGACCACACCTGTTTCTTTAGAACGTTCGCACAGCAGAGGAATTTGCACAGCGTGTGAGCGTTCTAAAGGTCTTGATGAGCTCAGCTCGTCATGAGCACACGAGAACCGTGGCTCATGTCGAGCTGAGCTCGCCATGAGCATGGGAGGGGTTAAATATATTAAAACAAGCACATAGGAAAAAGGCTGTGCCTTTAAATGGACATCACATGGAATCGTTGTTAGTACACACTTTTCCCCAGGTAAGCATCTGCCTTGCAACAAATAATAAAATGAATCTGATTGTGAAATAAATGTATTTTAAATCTCCCTAGCTGTGGACTGCTACAATGTGATTATTCACAAGTGAACCATGAAAGCAGGTAAATTTGACTTTATATAAACAAACCAGCCGCTGTATGCTGAAACAAAGTAGCAACTTAATTAGCAAGCCTTGTGTTAGACCTGACACCCTTGTTGTGGTTTTGTCCTACACCATTTACATACCCTCCTCCTTTTTTGCTGAATACATTTTTGTAGGCCTTAAGACTCTGCACACTTTACCTCTGCTAACCTGTGCTAATGTGCTTGTGCTCACTCACTCCTCTAAACATGCTAAAATTAGCTTACATCCAATTGGTATACTTAATTTATTTGTAAGTCTCTTGTAAAGTGATACTACATGTACACAGGGCCAATACATGCAATCCTGCTAGTGGGCCTGTAGCACTCATTGTGCCACCCATTTCAGTCTCTGTGCAGTTTTATACTGCCATTTTGACCTGACAAGAAAAAAACTTTTATCCAGGCCATAACCTTTCCTTTTAATGCATATAAGTCAACCCTGAGGTAGGTTGTAAACATCCCTTAGAGCAAGGTGCAGGGTATTTAAAATGTTGGGCATGTTTTTTTATTTTTTATATGTCCTGGTAGTAAAAAACTCTTTAAGTTGTTTTTCACTACTCCAAGGCCCACCCCTCCCATGGATAACATTGGCTACCTTCTTACATTTAATAAGCGAAAACATTTGATTGAGAGCAGGGAGCAATGTCAATTTTGGTCTCAAATGAGACTGAAATGAATTGCAACTGAAACCCATCTTTTCATGGTCAAGTTTGATTTGAAGTCACATTTCTGAAAATGCCACTTTTAGAAAGATGTTGTAACCATGTTGTGCCTGCAGCCTGTATACGAGGTCACATGAGTAGGAGTACTTGGCAGTTGGCCTTTATGTGCCTTCTAGAGAGTGACACAGATGGGGGGGGGTAGGTGTTGTCAGGATTGGAGGGGTGCATCTGTCTCCTACTACCCTTGTACTTTAAAGAGAGCTGTATCAGCTCACCCACAAATGACTTCAAGCTAGTCTATTGTCAGCCCTCGAAGCCAGGGCAGAGGAAGGAAGGACATTCCAGAACCAGATGTAGGAGGAAATCTAGACGTTTCTCCCACTTTAAAACTGGTAAGCGAGTATAAATATTTAACTCTCAGACCAACTCTTCAGACCTGTAGAAGACTCAGAACTTCAGAAGAAGGACTGCTGCTGAAAGGAATGTCCTGCTGCCCTGCTGCAAAAAGCACTGCCCTGCTGCCCTGCTGCCCTGCTGCCCTGCTGCCCTGCTGTCCTGCTGTCCAGCTGCCCTGCTGCCTGATGAAGAAAGACTGAACCTGCTCCTTGAGGGCAGCACCACCAGAGTAACTCAAAGGGCTGTCTGACTCACTTCCTGTTCTGAGCTTGAGGCATAACAAGCTCGAGAGCCCCACCAATCATCTGCCCAGCTTCTCATACTCAACTGTCCTAGACCCTGCGTTGGCATTAGAGTTTACTCCTACTGGCCAACTGTCTGTTCCCTCAGAGATGACACAGTGTGATGCATCTTGATGCAGGACCTCACCTTGCAGCACCTTGTAGCTCCTGCGCATCAGCCTCATCGAAACGATGCAGCGCGACGCAACTCGGTACAGTACACTGCAGCTCCCGATTGGTGGCCCACTGGAACCAACACAACTTTATGCATCATGACGCAGGATCTTGCAGCTAGAGGCTGCATAATGCTCTACTACTTAGCGGTAATCTTCATTACTCCGGTCCCGTTGTCCTCGTCCCATTCTTAACAAAGTGGAGATAATTATCTCCTGACAGAAAAAAGAGCAGAGGAATGCTGGGACCCTAACCCCAGCCCCTCCTACTGCGAGTACATAAGCAATACTTACCCAGCATTCCACCTGAACCACCAAGCCCCCAACAGGAAGGCCGTCCGTCCAGGAGGGGGGGCAGGGCATAATGATTGGGACGAGACCCAGAGTAATGAAGATTACCAGTAAATAATAGAGCATTATCCCTGTCCTCTTTCCATTAGTAACAAAGTAGAGAATGCCAAAGCAGAAAACCCAGCTTGCCAAAATCCTAAACACACCCCGGAAACCACACCAAAGGCAGCAACCCCACAGACCCCGGAAACGCAGGCAGGCACCCAGCCAAGGAGCAACCAACCAGAATAAGCAGGGGGCAGATGCACCCAAGAAAAAAAAGACCCAAGCCAGGGAAAAGGGCAACAACAAAAAGCAACAAAGCAGGGAGGGCCAAGGACCACCACAAGTGAAACACCTCACAGGAGCGGCAAGTGAAGTGACCAGGCAAGGAACCCGGACACACAGTGGATGAGCCAGGAACCCCTATTGCCAGCCCCAAAGGCGCAACAGAAGACGCCAAACGCCAAAACACCCGGCCGGGCCAGGAGGACTCCCAATCAGAACAGACACAGCCAGGAAAGGGAACTCCCACCAGCGAAGCCCAGGAGGACAACCCAGCACCGGAGAAACCACCATGTGGCACGCAGCCAAGGGAGGCGGGCCTGCAAGCACAGAACAAACCCCCCCCAGTCCCGCAAAGAGATGAACAGCATGCAGAAGGAGCATAGGAAAGCATCATTGCCTTCATAAGCGACTGAGAACTCAAAATCAGCGAAACAACCAGGATCAGCCAGGATTTGACCACAAAATCAGTGGAGGAAGAATCTGTGTCTGTAACAACAAGGCCTCAGCGACCTACCAGAAGAAACATGAGGGCAAAGGTGAAAACAGCCAACGCAACGTGGAACACACCCGGGGGACCGAGAAAGAGGAACAAGCCCCACCCGCCGGCCCCAGAAGCCCAAGGCGCCCCACCAGGACACATACCAGGGAAGGGAACGCAGCCAAGGGCCAAACAGAAGGAAAAACAGAGCAGGAAGGGAACACAGCCAAGAGGCCAAACAGAAGGAAAAACAGAGAAGGAAGAAACAGGGCCCAAGAAAGCACCGCTGTCCACTAAAGACACCAAAACGTCAGGAGGAGCGCCAGTGCAGAGCAGCAGCCAGCAGACAGCACAGGGAGGAAGCTGACACTGTCATGCCATGCGGCACCCACCTGGGGGTGGGCGGGATCCAGGACAAGCCCCCCTTCAACCAGCCCATGGTGCACCACCAGGAACAACTCCAGGGCAGTAGGACTCCGCTCCACTTGTGTGAGGAATAAAGAGTGTTCAATGAAGAAGAAAGGAGAGACTGCTACAAGGGGGGGCTGAAACCGAGGGGGGGGGGGGCAGGAGACAGTAACAAGCCCAACCCCTGCGAGCCCACCCAAGGTACCCGACCACCAGCTACACCAGGGTTAGAGGGAAGCAGCGCAGAGACACATCCCAAAAACAGACAGACTCCACTACACAGTAGTCACAGGGAGGGGAGGGGGGGGGGGGCATTTCGACAGGAACAAGTCCCCACCTCCATTGCCAGCCAGCCAAGGTTCCCGCCAGACAGGGCAACGTATGCAGGAAGGCAGGGGAACCAGCGATCGTCGTGTAGTGTCTCCCACCTGGCCAGGCCACAGCAAGATACGCCCAGCAACCTGGAAGGAACCGTGAGGCCGGCACACCAGCTGCAGAGGGCCGGCCGGCATGCAAGAGCCGGTCAGGACTAAGCAAGCCTTCCAGCAAACCCAGCAGGCTGAGAGGCAGACCAGCAGATTCCCCCCGCAAAGCCCGGCAGCTGGATGAGGAGAAGAAGAAGAAACGCCACTCCAGCCCAGCAGGAGCAGCACCAGCACCTCGTCCCAATCCTGTGGACAGAAAAAAGAACAGGCGGAATGCTAGGTAATTCTGCTTATATACTCCCAGGGGGAGGGGCTGGGGTTAGGGTCCCAGCATTCCTCTGCTCTTTTTGTTTGTCGGGAGATGATTATCTCCACTTTGTTATGAATTAGACTAGGGCAGGAGGGACCTGGGGGTAATAGTGCATTCAGTGTTGTAATAAAATTCCTGTTGCAAACCATTGCAAAGTTAAAGACTCCACAAAAGAGGTGGAAACCCAATTTTGATTGCACAGCTTCCCGTTTCGGAACTGTGTTGCAAGGGCTCATGTGGCATATAGTTGTCTGGGGAACCATTGCTTGCTCTCTTGATGTAGTGCCAAATTGGATTTTTTTTTTAAAAGCAGCACCAGTTAATTAAAGGAACACAGGAAAGGTGGATTGCTGTCATTGCAGTCCACTGCCCTGATGTTGGTAGCTAATCACAAAGGGGTTCAAAATAGTGACCTGTATACATAAAATTCTTCGGGTAGGTCAATCTGCAAACCCCCCACCCCTCTGAGGTCGGAGATTTTGTGACTTAACTAATTTGTACATAAGTTGCCTCACAACATTACATATAGGTTTCAGAAGCTGGTTTGAAATTTGCACTCACAATTTGCAACCTGCATGTACGAACATCAGTTTGTAATTTGTTGTTGACTTAGTGATTACATGGCACACTTCCTTCCATATTCTCTTTAATGTTCGTGCCTTTCTCTCAAGTTTTTATTTTGTTATAGCTTCTGTGTTGGGCACTGATTTAATCTTATCTCCCATCAATTAGTAAGATGGCACATCCTGTCACCAAAGCTCAATGCAGAAATCATATTTTTCGGAAGAGTGCTTTCCAGTATGACAGTCTCCTCATTGTTAGTCGATGTCCTTGCATGCGTTATATACAGCCATAGTGATGGATGGCTCTCCTTTGATGGCGCATTTCAATCCAGTTAGTATTGATCAGGGATACCTGATCCTGATCCATTAAGAGTCTGGGCCACATTTTAGTGGTGGCCTCATAAAATATGCACACCGTGGAACAAGACGTGTATATGGGAACTCATTGTTCGTATTAAAAGGTGAACCAAATGTGTGCTTTCTGCAGAATTCTATTTTCTAACCGCAGGTGACAAGAACCCTTTCATGCTTAAAGTCTGCTATTGAAAGGCGCTCTAGGAGTTATTTATTCAGGTAATAAAACTGAAGAGTGAGCTGCATTCCCAATCCCCAGTGGACTTTATTTTTTTTATAAATGATGATAGTACAAACTGAATATATTTGAATACACAAATATTGTTTTTCTCAAAGCTAGCACTATTCTTTAATATTTTCATATTCTATCTGTGCTTGCTGTCAAGGGCAATGACATTAGCGAGGGCCTGAAACTGTGCGAGTAAATGCTCCGCCAGCTGTTTCCCTGGATTTCTTTACACTCGGAATATAAATGAGACTTCTTTAAAGTACACGGATAGTTAACAACTCATTTGAGCAATGCATCATGCAGGTTTGCTCGTTGGGAAAGAAGCTTTGGTTTTACATGGAAATGAGCCAAACTTGTTTGTACAGACACATATGTATTAAACATTCATACCGTGCTGCATCGAACACATAGAATGGTTCCACTTTTGATAGTGAAATATATTCACACATTGCTATTCATGCAACAATACTGTTTGTCTTTGAGTCACGCTAGCTTTGCAAGTCTTGTTTACTTCAGATGTACATTTTAAACTTCCTTCTTTTTTGGGGGGGAGGGGAATGCAAACATGTGAACTGTTAATATGTGCATATCCAGTGTTAAATTTTTCTTTTTTTGAGTACGGAAATGCAATCACGGATTCCATTAAGGAGTGGCACAGAGTTTTTATTGGCACAAGTGGGACAATGCTGAATGGCTGGGTGGTAGGAATTGTGTGGATTTCTGCAGATTCCAAAAGTTTCCATCACAGAAATATAAGGAAAATGCATGATTTTAGGCTAAATTTGAAGTTTTCAGGGATAACATTAGAAAACGTAACACTTAAAATTACTATTCCAACTTCAGAAAATGCAACAGTGGGGAAAGCGTTGGATAGCGTAGGGATAAAAATTACTTTTCCAACTCCAGAGGGGGCAACAGTAGGGAAAGCGTTGGATAGCCTAGGGGTAAAAATTATTATTCCAACTCCAAAGGGCGCTACAGTAGGGAAAGCATTGGATAGCGTAGGGGTAAAAATTACTATTCCAACTCCAGAGGGCGCTACAGTAGGGAAAGCATTGGATAGCGTAGGGGTAAAAAGTATTATTCCAACTCCAAAGGGCACTACAGTAGGGAAAGTGTTGGATAGCGTAGGGGTAAAAATTACTATTCCAACTCCATAGGGTGCTACAGTAGGGAAAGCATTGGATAGCGTAGGGTAAAAACTAATATTCCAACTCCAGAGGGCGCTACAATAGGGAAAGCGTTGGATAGCGTAGGGGTAAAAATGACTATTCCAACTCCAAAAGGTGCTACTGTAGGGAAAGCGTTGGATAGCATAGGGGTAAACATTAATATTCCAACTCCAGAGGGTGCTACAGTAAGGAAAGCGTTGGATAGCGTAGGGGTAAAAATTACTATTCCAACTCCAAAAGGTGCTACTGTAGGGAAAGCGTTGGATAGCATAGGGGTAAACATTAATATTCCAACTCCAGAGGGTGCTACAGTAAGGAAAGCATTGGATAGCGTAGGGATAAAAATTACTATTCCAACTCCAGAGGGGGCAATAGTAGGGAAAGCGTTGGATAGCGTAGGGGTAAAAATTACTATTCCAACTCCAGAAGGCGCTAGAGTAGGGAAAGCGTTGGATATCCTAGGGGTAAAAATTATTATTCCAACTCCAAAGGGCGCTACAGTAGGGAAAGCGTTGGATAGCATAGGGGTAAAAATTACTATTTCAACTCCAGAGGGTGCTACTGTAGGGAAAGTGTTAGATAGCATAGGGGTAAAAACTAATATTCCAACTCCAGAGGGTGCGACAGTAGGGAAAGCGTAGGGGTAAAAATTACTATTCCAACTCCAGAGGGTGCAACAGTACGGAAAACGTTGGATAGGGTAGGGGTAAAAATTGCTATTCCAACTCCAAAGGGTGCTACAGTAGGGAAAGCATTGGATAGCGCAGGGATTAGAATTACTATTCCAACTCTACAGAGTGAAACAGTAGGGAAAACATTGGATAGCGTAGAATTTAAATATAACATACTTATAAAAAAAATTGTATTTAAAATAATAAATAATTTAAATTTTTTATAACTCTACATCATTTACAAATACCCATGATTAATTATGAAAAACATAATTACAATTGAATAATTAATTAAGAGTAAATTAACAATAAATTAACAATAAATACCAATAAATATTAACTAATAAATATTAATCACCAAATAATTAATATTGAACAATAAAATATTTTTGTTTACAAAAAAATTAATTTTTAGAAATTAATTCACAATTAAAAAATATTAAACAATACAATTATTTTTCATACCAAATAATACTTTTTATGAAACATTGATAACCAATTTATTAAAAATAATTTCCAATTAATAAAAAAGTAATTACCAATTTAAAACATTATTTACCAATTAGCAAAATGAATTACCAAATAAAAAAATAATTACCAATTAAAATAAATATTTGCCAATTAAAAACATTAATTACCAATTAAAAAAATAAATTACCAATTACAAAAATTATTTACCAATTAAAGCAATTACTTACCAATTAAAAACATTAATCACCAATTAAAAAAATAATTATCAAATAAAATAATTAATAACCAATTAAAAATTAATTAAAAATAAAATATTTACCCATTCCAATAAATAAAAATAAATAATTAATTAATTAATATTAAATTACTTCCCACCCAATTCCCCTATAAACCCACAACCCGCTACAGAAATAAACACAAACATTAATTAAAATTAATTTATAATTCCTAAAAATTATTAATAAATGTAGTATATTTAAATCACTTCCCACCCTATTCCCCTATAAACCCACAACCCGCTCCGGTACTAAAACATAAAATGTACTTAAAATAACATTATTAATATATAAAAATAATACACATATAATTTAAAACAATTAAAATACTTAACAAAAAATACATTACACATACATAGTAAAATACAAAACAATAATACAAATATCGATATTAGTAACTTTGATATTACTTACATCGATATAAAAAAAATTGATATTACTTACCTTAGAGTCGATATTCTGTCCAACGATATTCTTGACCTCGATATTATGTACCTTCAATATTTCCAACATGATATTTTTGTAGGTCGATATTTCAAACTCGATATTTTGACTGTGCACCGCCAGACCCACCACATTATTTTATTAAAAAATATATATTCCGGCCATACAGTGAGCTTCCTGCCCCTGGGGAGGGGGGATGAAGGACGTATTTACCCCGTCTGCTCTCAGGGGTAGAAACACTGATGCCCTATTTATTGGGGTGGGGCATGGTGATGCCCATATTGGACCCACAAATATTTGTAAAGAAAAAATCTTTCCCTGGTGGGGTAGAGAGACTGACACAATTAAATGTGCTTAGGGAAGCACAAGCTTTTGCCTTTTTGCCTAAGGAGCTGTTCCCACCATCCGTGCTGGATAGTTGGTGTATCCATGCCTGGGGATCGCTTATCTGTAGCAATCCCCAATCAGGAATCCACTTCGCAGGGATAGCATTGGAAAGGGAGGATTCCAGCGATACCTCTCCCAAAGAAATCAGTGGTCAAGTGGCCGATATATGCCCCAGAGCACTGATTCAGTCTGATTTAGTGAAAGTAAAACAATCCCATCAGCTCATTGTCCTTTCAATTTTCTGTAATGACATCAGCGCGCCCTGCGTGCAGATCGTTGTTGCAGGGGAAACAAACCAATCAGGTTGCTCAGGAAACTCTTCCAGAAAAATAATAAAGGACTCCCTCTGGTTCAGAGCACCAGTGGGGGCTTTTACGTAGCTCCTCAGTGTCAGCCAATGGCCAACACCCACACAGAGGCGGTAGTTTGGCCATTGGACATTGGCAGATGACTGCCCGTAAAAGATTGAACAACCTTCATAATTGGGTGTGCCATGTAACACTGTGTTACGTTTAGACATAGCTTTAAAGGTGCTGATGCATAGGGTGGAATTTTGTGCTGTAAAGTGTTGTACATATTTATTTAACAACTTAATTTAAATTATTCCAGGAATGTACACATTCTGTTGTGCATTCATAGTCTAATTATTTGACAAACAAAAATTACATAGAATGCTATTTTTTTAAGACCAAAATATCATTGCATGGCACCGTGCTATATTTATTTTAGAAATATTCTGCTGGAAATATTAACAATTGCCTCGCCTCGCTGCTGATTGGGCTCACTTACTAAAATCCTCAGTACAGCAATTCCTTCAGAGGCAGAATGACCCCAACACCTGTACTAGTTCAGAAGATTTTGGTGCACATGCCAAACATCTCTTTTGACATACATCTGAAAAAAGGTGTTCCGTTTTTTTTCAAATGTGGCCATTTTATTTCTAAGTATTGCTCTTAATCTTGTCCATCACAGGGGCATTGCAGCAGGTCAGCTGCTTTCCATTTCTGGGCAATCTAGCATTGTCAATCTGGCAGTAAATGTGTTCTATTTTGTCTGGTGGGCATTAACGAGGGATATTGTCCCTTCTCATATACATGACCGGGTAGAGGGATCAACAGATTAATTTGTACCTGAATGTTAGAAATGTCTTTACAAGATGATAGGACCTCCATCAGAAATTCTGAATTCAATCATATTCCTACCATATGTGTATAACCTCTTTTCCTTCAATCCCACCCAACACATTAGATCCTCCATGGAGCGCTTTTAAGAGTGACAGGTACCATCCTAACATGATTCTAAATGAGCATGCCTAATATTGAGTACAGATAAAGAATTGTTCTGCTCTTTGCCAGGTTAGTATCCATTCACTTTTAGAAATTTCATTATCTAGACCTTTGGCACATTTTGTTTGGCATGTGTTTGGTGTTGAGATGTGGTGCTTTTTTCTAGTACCCTGTATAGTCGAAATATTGCTCATAACGTGTCTCCCTCCTGATACATATCCTCTGTTTAAGTTGTGTCTCTCTACCCATGCTGATTGTTACCTGGCTGAATGCAAAATTTGTGTCAGATGATAGACATTGTTCGATCTCAATTGAAAGTCATTTGTGCACTGCTCTATGCTTTGAGATGGCCTCCTCTAAACAGAACAGCAAGCCAAGTCGCAATGCACCATCCTCCATCCAACCCTGACAGCCCCTATATAACTTACCTGGCTCAGTCTATGGGTTCTTGCAGGAGCAAATCGCCTGTTGTAAGACAACTCTGCACTTCTCCAGTTCCAGTTGTCAACAGGGGTTATCTTTGTTTGGGGAGAATAAGGTTAATGCCAGAGCTAATTACATTGCTAAAATATATCGCTCTGTATCTGGTAAGTCTCCATCTGAGCGGGTTATTCATAATAGTCTGACTTAGAAATTCCAGGTGGCTTACTATTCCAGATGACACTCCAAATCTTGTTCTGGCATTTTTTTGTGTGTCTGTGGGAAGATTATAAGCAGTGTCCTACAGAGGTAAAGCCACCTAGGTGTGAAAT